>NW_025969049.1:6104-17693 GCF_021869965.1 Rhincodon typus
AAACATGCTTACTGCACTGAGATAAGCACTTCAGAAGACCAAAATCTGAACTACACCAAATGACTCAATTATTGATGTTGGTTTGACTAACACGCTTATTTCAGCGATTTAAGCACTTCAGAAGATCAAAATCTCAACTTCACCAAATGACTCAACTTTTGATGTTGTTTTGACCAACGTGTTTATTTCAGTGAGATAAGCATATCAGAAGACAAAATCTCAATTTCACCAAGACACTCAACTTTTGATGCCGGTTTGACTAAAATGCTTATTTCAGCGAGATAAGCATATTAGAAGACTGAAATCTCAACTTCACCAAATGAATTAACTTTAGATGCTGTTTTGACTAAATGCTTATTTCAGTTAGATATCAACTTCAGAGAACCAAAATCTGAACTTCACTAAATGACTCAAGTTTTGATGTTGGTTTGACTAACATGATTATTTGAGTGAGATAAGTACTTCAGAATTCAAAAATCTCAACTTCACCATTTGACTGAATTTTTGATGCTGTTTTGACTAACATGCTTATTTCACTCAGACAAGCACTTCAGAAGACCAATATCTCACTTCCCCAAATGACTCATCTTTTGATGTTGTTTTGAACAACATGCTTATTTCAGCGAATTAAGCACCTCAGAAGGCTACAATCTCAACTTCACCAAATGACACAACTTTTGATGCTGGTTGGTTTTAAATGCCTGTTTCAGCAAGTTACGCTCTGCAGAAAACCAAAACCTGAACTTCACCAAATGACTGTAGTTTTGATGATGGTTTGACCAACATTGTTTGATTGAGAGAAGCATTTCAGAAGTCAAAAATCTTAACTTCAACAAATGACTCAACTTTTGATGTTTCTTTCACAAACGTGCTTATTTCAGCGAGATAATCATATCAGAAGACTAAAATCTCAACTTCACCAACGGACATAACTTTTGTTGCTGGTTTGACGAAAATGCTAATTTCAGTGAGATGAGCACTACAGCGGTCAAAAATCTCAACTTCATGAAAGGACTTGATTTTTGATGCTGGTTCGACTGAAATGCTTATTTCAGAGAGTTAAGCACTTGAGAAGACTAAAATCTGAAATTCACCAAATGACTCAATTTTTAATGTTGTTTTGACTAACATGCTTATTTGAGTGAGATAAGCACTTCGGAAGTCAAAAATCTCTACTGCAACAAATGACTCAACTTTTGATGTTGTTTTGACAAACTTGCATATTTGAGTGAGATCAGCACTTCTGAAGGCAAAGATCTCAACTTCACCAAATGACTTAATTTTTGATGCTGTTTTGACTAACATGCTTATTTCAGTAAGATTAGCCCTTCAGAAAACCAAAATCTGAACTTAAGCAAATGACTCAAGTTTTGATGTTAGTTTGACTAACATGCTTATTTAAGCGAGTTAAGCACTTGAGAAGGCGAAGATCGAAACTTCACCAAATGTCTCAACTTTTGATGCTGGTTGGAATAAAATGTTTATTTCAGCGAATTACGATCTTCAGTAGACCAAAATCTGAATTCACCAAATGCCTCAAGTTTTGATGCTGGTTTGACGAACATGCTTCTTTCAGTGAGATAGGCACTTTAGAAATCAAAAATCTCAACTTCACCAAATGACTCAACTTTTGATGTTGTTGTGACAAACTTGCTTATTTCAGCGAGATAAGCAGAACAGAAGACGAAAATATGACCTGCACCAGATGACCTAACGTTTGATGCTGGTTAAATTAAAATGCTTATTTCAGCGAATTGAGCACCTCAGAAGCCAAAAATCTGAACATCACCAAATGACTTGATTTTGGATTCTGGTTCGACTAAAATGCTTATTTCTGCGAGGTGAGCACTTCAGTAGATTAAAATCTGAACTTCATCAAATGATACAATTTTTTATGTTCGTTTGACTAACATGTTTATTTCAGCGAGTTCAGCACTTCAGAAGATCAAAATCTCAACTTCACCAAATGACTCAACTTTTGATGTTGTTTCGACTAACGTGCTTATTTCAGCGAGATACGCATATCAGAAGACTAAAATCTCAACCTCACCAAAGTCCAGAACATTTGATGCTGATTTGACTGAAATGTTTATTTCAGCGATTTGAGCACTTGAGAAGGCTCAGATCTCAACTTTACCAAATGACTGAACTTTTGATGCTGCATGGAATAAAATGTTTATTTCAGCGAGTTAAGATCTTCAGCAGACGACAATCTGAACTTCACCATTTGACTCAAGTTTTGATGTTGGTTTGACTAACATGCTCATTTCAGTGAGATAGGCACTTCAGAAATCAAAAATCTCAACTTCACCAAATGACTCAACTTTTGATTTTGTTTTCACTAACGTGCTTATTTCAGCGAGATAAGCAGATCAGATGACTAAAATCTCACCTTCACCAGATGACCTAACTTTTGATGCTGGTTAAATTAAAATGCTTATTTCAGCGAGTTAAGCACCTCAGATGACAAAAAGCTGAACATCACCAAATGACTTGATTTTTGTTTCTGGTCAGACAAAAATGCTTATTTCTGAGAGTGAAGCTCTTCAGAAGATTAAAATCTGACTTCATCAAATGACACAATTTTTTAATGTTCGTTTTACGAACATGATTATTTCACTTCAGAAGACTAAAATCTCACCTTCACGAAACACCCTAACATTTGATGCTTATTTGACTAAAATGTTTATTTCAGTGTGATAAGCACTTCAGAAGACCAAAAAACTCAACTTCACCAAATGACTTCAATGTTGATGCTCTTTTGACTAATATGCATATTTCACTGAGATAAGCACTTCCGAAGACCAAAATCTGAACATCACCAAATGACTCAAGTTATGATGTTGGTTAGACGAACATGCGTATTTGAGTCAGATAAGCACTTCAGAAGTCAAAAGTCTCAACTTCACAAAATGACTTGATTTTTCATGCTGTTTTGATTAGCATGCTTATTCCAGTGAGATAAGCACTTCAGAAGACCAAAATCTGAACTTCACCAAATGACACAAGTTTTGACGTTTGTTTGATTAGTATGATTATTTGAGTGAGATAAGCACTTCTGAAGTCAAAAATCTCAACTTCACCAAAGGACATAACTTTGGTCGCTGGTTGGACTAAAATGCTTATTTCAGTCAGATAAGCACTTCGAAATCAAAAATCTCATCTTCACCATCTGACATAATTTTTGTTGTTGTTTTGACTACCATGCTTATTTCGCGTGGATAAGCACTTCAGAAGAACAATATCTCACTTCACCAAAAATGTTACTTTTTGATGTTGGCTTGAATGACATGCTTATTTCATGAGGTGAGAACTTCAGAAGGTGACAATCTCAACTTCACCTAATGACTCATCTTTTGATGTTGTTTTGACTAACATGCTTATTTCAACGAGGTTAGCACTTCAGAAGGCTAAAATCTCAACTTCACCAAATGACACAACTTTTGATGCTGGTTAGTTTAAAATGCTTATTTCAGCGAGTTAAGCTCTTCCGTAGAGCAAAATCTGAACTTCACGAAATGACTCAACATTTGATGCTGGTTGGAATAAAATGCTTATTTCAGCGAATTAAGATCTTCAGTGGACCAAAATCTGAATTCACCAAATGCCTCAAGTTTTGATGTTGGTTTGACTAACATGCTTCTTTCAGTGAGATAGGCACTTCAGAAATCAAAAATCTCAACTTCACCAAATGACTCAACTTTTGATGTTGTTTTGAACAAACTTGCTTATTTCAGCGAGATAAGGAGAACAGAAGACGAAAATCTGACCTGCACCAGATGACTTAACTTTTGATGCTGGTTAAATTAAAATGTTTATTTCAGCGAATTAAGCACCTCAGAAGCCAAAAATCTGAACATCACCAAATGACTTGATTTTGGATTCTGGTTAGACTAAAATGCTTATTTCTGCGAGGTGAGCACTTCAGTAGATTAAAATCTGAACTTCATCAAAATGACACAATTTTTTTATGTTCGTTTGACTAACATGCTTATTTCAGCGAGTTAAGCACTTCAGAAGACTAAAATCTCAACTTCACCAAACACCCTGACATTTGATGCTTGTTTGACTAAAATGTTTATTTCAGTGTGAATAGCACTTCAGAAGACCAAAAAACTCAACTTCACCAAATGACTTCAATGTTGATGCTCTTTTGACTAACATGCGTATTTGAGTCAGATAAGCACTTCAGAAGACCAAAATCTGAACATCACCAAGTGACTCAAGTTTTGATGCTGTTTTGATTAGCATGCTTATTCCAGTGAGATATGCACTTCAGAAGACCAAAATCTGAACTTCACCAAATGACTCAAGTTTTGACGTTTGTTTGACGAGCATGATCATTTGAGTGAGATAAGCACTTCAGAAGGCTAAAATCTCAACTTCACCAAATGACACAACTTTTGATGCTGCTTAGTTTAAAATGCTTATTTCAGCGAGTTAAGCTCTTCAGGAGAGCAAAATCTGAACTTCACGAAATGACTCAAGTTTTGATGTTCGTTTGATTAACATGCTTATTTCAGTGAGGTAAGCACTTCAGAATCAAAAATCTCAACTTCACCAAATGAGTCAACTTTTGATATTGTTTTGACTAACGTGCTTATTTCAGCGAGATAAGCATATCAGAACACTAAAATCTCAACTTGATCAGAAGACCTAACTTTTGATGCTGTTAACATTAAAATGCTTATTTCAGCGATTTAAGCACCTCAGAAGCCAAAAATCTGAACTTCACCAAATGACTTGATTTATGATTCTGGTTAGACTAAAATGCTTATTTCTGCGAGGGAAGCACTTCGGAAGATCAAAATCTCAACTTCACCAAATGACACAATTTTTTACGTTCGTTTGACAAACATGCTTATTTCAGCGAGTTAAGCACTTCGGAAGATCAAAATCTCAACTTCACCAAATGACTCCACTTTTGATCTTGTTTTAACTGACATGCTCATTTCAGCGAGTTGAGCACTTCAGAAGTCGAAAATCTCAACTTCACCAAATGACACAACTTTTGATGTTGGTTGGATTAAAATGTTTATTTCAGCGAGTTAAGCTCTAAAGAAAACCAATACCTGAACTTTACCAAATCACTGTAGTTTTGATGATGGTTTGACTAACATGCTTGTTTGATTGAGAGAAGCATTTCAGAAGTCAAAAATCTCAACTTCACCAAATGACTCAAATTTTGATGTTGTTTTGACTAACGTGCTTATTTCAGCAAGATAACCATACAAGAAGACTAAAATCTCAACTTCACCAAAGGGCATAACTTTTGTTGCTGGTTTGACTGAAATGCTTATTTCAGTGAGATGAGCACGACAGCGGTCAAAAATCTCAGCTTCAGGAAATGACTTGATTTTTGATGCTGGTTGGTTTAAAATGCTTATTTCAGCGATTTAAGCACTTGAGATGACCAAAATCTGAACTTCAGCAAAAGACTCAAGTTTTGATGTTGGTTTGACTAACATGCTTGTTTGAGAGTGATAAGCACTTCAGAAGTCAAAAATCTCAACTTCACCAAATGACTCAACTTTCGATGTTGTTTTGACTAACATGCTTGTTTGAGTGAGATCAGCACTTCAGAAGGAAAAAATCTCAACTTCACCAAATGACATAATTTTTGATGCTGGTTGAATTAAAATTTTTATTTCACCGAGATAAGCACTTCAGAATGCCAAAATCGAAACTTCACAAAATGCCTCCAGTTTCGATGTTTGTTTGACTAACATGCTTATTTGAGTGAGATAAGCACTTCAGAATTCAAAAATCTCGAACTTTATCAAATGACCTAATTATTGATGCAGTTTTGACTAACATGCTTATTTCACTCAGGTAATCACATCCCCAAAACAATATCTCAACTTCACCAAATGAGTTGGGTTTTGGTGTCGGTTTGAATGACGTGTTGATTTCTTTGAGATAAGCACGCCAGAAGATTAAAATCGCAACTGCACCAAATGCCTTACATTTTGATGCTGTTTTGACTAACTTGTATATTTGAGTGAGATCAGCACTTCAGGAGACATAAATCTGAACTTCACTAAATGGCTCAAATTTTGATGTTGTTTTGACTAACATGATTAGTTGAGTGAGATAAGCATTTCAGAAGACAAAAATCTCAACTTCACCAAAGGACCTAACTTTGGACGCTGGTTGGACTAAAATGCTTATTTCAGTGAGATAAGCACTTCAGAAATCAAAAAATCTCAACTTCACCATCTGACTTAATTTTTGATGCTCTTCTGAATAACATGCTTATTTAACTCAGATAAGCACTTCAGAAGACCGACATGTCACTTCACCAAAAATGTTAGTTTTTGATGTTGATTTGAACGACATGCTTATTTCATGTGGTAAGCAGTTCAGAAGATCAAAATCTCAACTTCACCAAAGGATTCAACTTTTGATGTTGTTTTGACTGACATGCTTATTTCAGCGAGTTAAGAACTTCGGAAGGCTAAAATGCCAACTTGACCAAATGACACAACTTTTGATGCTTGTTTGATTTAAATGCTTATTTCTGTGAGATGAGCACTACAGAAGTCAAAAATCACTACTTCATCAAATGACTTGATTCTTGATGCTGGTTAGACTGAAATGCTTATTTCAGTGAGTTAAGCACTTGAAAAACCTAAAATCTGAACGTAACCAAATGAATCAATTTTTAATGTTGTTTGGACTAACATGCTTATTTGAGTGAGTTAAGGAGTTCAGAAGTCAAAAAGCTCAACTTCACCAAATGACTCAACTTTTGATGTTGTTTTGAATAACATGCTTATTTCAGCGAGTTAAGCAGTTCAGAAGGCAAAAAATCTCAACTTCACCAAATGATTTAATTTTTAATGCGGTTTGGATTAAAATGCTTATTTCAGCGAGATAAGCATTTCAGAAGACAAAAATCTGAAACTCACCAAATGACTCAAATTTTGATGTTGGATTGACTAACAGGCTTCCTCCAGTGAAATAAGCACTTCAGAAAAACCAAATCTGAACTTCACCAAATGACTTAAGGTTTCATGCTGTTTTGACGAACATGCTTATTTCAGAGAGATAAGCACACCAGAAAAGCAAAATCTGAACTTCACCAAATGACTCAAGTTTTGATGTTGGTTTGACTAACATGATTATTTGAGTGAGAGAACCACTTCAGAAGTCAAAAATCTCCACTTCACCAAAGGACCTAACTTTGGACGCTGGTTGGACTAAAATGCTTATTTCAGTGAGATAAGCACTTCAGAAATCAAAAATCTCAACTTCACCATCTGAACTAATTTTCAATGCTGTTCTGAATATCATGCATATTTAACTCAGAGAAGCACTTCAGAAGACCAATATCTCACTTCACCAAAAATGTTAGTTTTTGACTTTGATTTGAACGACATGCTTATTTCATGAGGTAAGCACTTCAGAAGATCAAAATCTCAACTTCACCAAATGATTCAACTTTTGATGTTGTTTTGACTAACATGCTTATTTCAGCGAGTTAAGAACTTCAGAAGGCTAAAATGCCAACTTGACCAAATGACACAACTTTTGATGCTTGTTTGACTTAAATGCTTATTTCAGTCAGATGAGCACTACAAAAGTCAAAAATCTCTACTGCATCAAATGACTTGATTCTTGATGCTGGTTAGACTAAAATGTTTATTTCAGTGAGTTAAGCACTTGGAAAAACTAGAATCTGAACTTAACCAAATGACTCAATTTTTAATGTTGTTTGGACTGACATGCTTATTTGAGTGAATTGAGGAGTTCAGAAGTCAAAAAGCTCAACTTCACCAAATGACTCAACTTTTAATGCTGGTTGTTTTAAAATGCTTATTTCAGCGAGTTAAGCTCTTCAGGACACCAAAACCTGAACTTCACCAAATGACTCTAGTTTTTATGATGGTTTGACTAACATGGTTATTTGAGAGTGATTAGCATTTCAGAAGTCAAAAATCTCAACTCCACCAAATGACTCAACATTTGATTTTGTTTTGACTAACGTGTTTATTTCAGCGAGATAAGCATATCAGAAGACTAAAATCTCAACTTCACCAAAGGACATAAATTTTGATGCTGGTTTGCCAAAAAAAAATGCTTATTTCAGAGAGATGAAGACTACACAAGTCAAAAATCTCATTTCATCAAATGACTCGATTTTTGATGCTGGTTGGACTGAATAGCTTATTTCAGTGAGGTAAACAATTCAGAAGACTAAACTCTGAAATTCACCAAATGACTCAATTTTTAATGTTGTTTTGACTAACATGCTGATTTCAGTCAGATAAGCACTTCAGAAATCAAAAATCTCAACATCACCAAATCATGCTCTTTTGATGTTGTTTTGACAATCGTGCTTATTTCAACGAGATAAGCATGGCAGAAGATTAAAATCTCAACTGCACCAAACGACTTAACTTTTATGCTGTTTTGATAAAATGCATATTTCACTCAGAGAAGCACTTCAGAAGACCAATATCTCAACTTCATCGAATGATTTATTTTTTTGATGCTTGTTTGACTAACATGCTATTTTCAGTGAGATCAGCACTTCAGAACTCAAAAATCTCAACTTCACCAAATGACTCAACTTTTGAAGTTGTTTTAAATAACATACTTATTTCAGCGAGTAAAGCATTTCAGAAGGCAAAATCTCAACTTGACGAATTGATTCATTTTATTAATTCTGTAAATGCTTATTTCAGCGAGATGAGCACTTCAGAAGACAAAAATCTGAATTTCACCAAATGACTCAATTTTTGATGTTAGTTTGACTAACATGCTCATTTCAGCGAGTTTAGCACTTCAGAAGATCAAAATCTCAACTTCACCAAATGAGACAACTTTTGATGTTGTTTTGATTAACGTGCTTATTTCAGCGAGATAAGCATAGCAGAAGACCAAAATCTCAACTTCACCAAACGACCTAACTTCTGATGCTGGTTTGAATAACATTGTTATTTCAGCGAGATACGCATATCAGAAGACCAATATCTGAAATTCAACAAATGACTCAATTTTGATGCTCGATTGACTAACATGCTTATTTCAGCGAGATAAGCACTTCAGAAGTCAAAAATCTCAAATTCACTAAATAACTCAACTTTTGATTTTGTTTTGACTAACGTGCTTATTTCAGCGAGATAAGCATATCAGAAGACTAAAATCTCAACTTCACCAAAGGACATAACTTTTGATGCTGGTTTGACGAACATGCTTATTTCAGTGAGATAGGCACTTCAGAAGTCAAAAATCTGAGCTTCACCAAATCACTCAACTTTTGATGTTGTTTTAAATAACATGCTTATTTCAGCGAGTAAAGCATTTCAAAAGGCAAAAGTCTCAACTTGACGAAATGATTTAATTTTTAATGCTGTTTGTATTAAAATGATTATTTCAGCGAGATAAGCACTTCAGAAGACAGAAATCTGAATTTCACCAAATGACTCAATTTTTGATGTTAGTTTGACGAACATGCTCATTTCAGCGAGTTTAGCACTTTAGAAGATCAAAATCTCAACTTCACCAAATGACACAACTTTTGAGGTTGTTTAGACGAACGTGCTTATTTCAGCGAGATACGCATATCAGAAGACCAATATCTGAAATTCAACAAATGACTCAACTTTTGATGCTCGTTTGACTGACATGTTTATTTCAGTGAGATAAGCACTTCAGAAGTCAAAAATCTCAACTTCACCGAATGACTTAACTTTTGAAGTTGTTTTGAATAACATGCTTATTTCAGCGAGTAAAGCAATTCAGAAGGCAAAGTCTCAACTTGACGAAATGATTTATTTTTTAATGCTGTTTGGATTAAAATGTTTATTTCAGCGAGATGAGCACTTCAGAATACAAAAGTCTGAATTTCGCCAAATGATTCAATTTTTGATGGTAGTTTGACGAACATGCTCATTTCATTGAGTTTAGCACTTCAGTGGATCAAAAACTCAACTTCACCAAATGACACAACTTTTGAGCTTATTTTGACTAACGTGCTTATTTCAGCGATATAAGCATAGCAGAAGACCAAAAGTCTCAACTTCAACAAGACACTCAACTTTTTATGCTGTTCTGACATTTCATCGAGTTAAGCTGTTCAGTGGACCAAAACCTGAACTTCACCGAATGACGATGGTTTCACTAACATGCTTATTTGATTGTGAGAATGATTTTAGGAGTCAAAAATCTCAACTTCACCAAATGAGTCAACTTTTGAATCAGAGATAGTAGAAACTGCAGATGCTGGAGAATCCGAGACAACAATGTGCAGAGCTGCATGAACACAGCAGGCCAAGCAGCATCATAGGAGCAGAAAGGCTGACGTTTCGGGCCTGGACCCTTCATCAGAAAAGGGGGAGGGCAAGTGTGTTCTGAAATAAATAGGGAGATAGTGGGAGGCGGATAGAAGATGGAGAGAGGAGAGGATAGGTGGAGAGGAGACAAACAGGTCGAAGAGGCGGGGATGGAGCCAGTAAAGGTGAGTGTAGGTGGGAAGTTAGGGAGTGGATAGGTCAGTCCAGGGAGGACGGACAGGTCAAGGGGGCGGGATGAGGTTAGTAGGTAGGAGATGGGGGTGCGGCTTGAGGTGGGAGGAGGGGATAGGTGGGAGGAAGAACACGTTAGGGAGGCGGGGACGAGCTGGACTGGTATTGGGATGCGGTAGGGGGAGGGGAGATTTTGAAGATGGTTAAATAGACATTGACACCATTGGGCTGCATGGTTCCCAAGCGGAATATGACTTGCTGTTCCTGCAACCTTCGGGTGGCATCGTTGTGGCACTGCAGGAGGCTTAGGATGGACATGTCGTCTGAGGAATGGGAGGGGGAGTTCAAATGGTTCGCGACTGGGAGGTGCAGTTCTTTATTGCGAACCGAGCGGAGGTGTTCTGCAAAGCGGTCCCCGAGCCTCTGCTTTGTTTCGTCAATGTAGAGGAGGCCACACCGGGTACAGCGGATGCAGTATACCACATTGGCAGATGTGCAGGTGAACATCTGCTTGATGTGGAAAGTCTTCTTGGGGCCTGGGATGGGGGTGAGGGAGGAGGTATGGGGGCAGGTGTCGCACTTCCTGCGGTTGCAGGGAAAAGTGCCGGGGGTGGTGGGGCTGGAGGGGAGTGTGGAGCAGACAAGGGAGTCACGGAGAGAGTGGTCCCTCCGGAAAGCAGATAACGGTGGGGAGGGAAAGTTGCCTTTGGTGGTGGTTTCGGATTGCAGATGGCGGAAGTGTCGGAGGATGATGCGTTGGATCCGGAGGTTTGTGGTGTGGTACGTGAGGACGAGGGGGATTCCTTTTTGGTTCTTATTGCGTGGACGGGGTGTGAGGGATGAGTTGCGGGAGATGTGGGAGACACGGTTGAGGGCGTTCTCGACCTCTGAGGGGGGGAAATTACGGTCCTTGAAAAACGAGGGCAACTGAGATGTACGAGAGTGGAATGCCTCATCCTGGGAGCAGATGCGGCAGAAGTGAAGGAATTGGGGATAAGGTATGGCATTTTTGCAGGAAGGTGGGTGGGAGGAGGAGTATTCTCGGTAGCTGTGGGAGTCGGTGGGCTTGAAATGAATATCGGTTTCTAGGTGGTTGCCCGAGATGGAGACAGAGAGG
>NW_025969050.1:0-17676 GCF_021869965.1 Rhincodon typus
AGGGACCATTCAAACCAATAACACTTTTTTTTTTTTTTTTTTTTTTATTCATTCACAGGATATGGGCATTGCTGGCTCGGCCAGAATTTATTGCCCAGAGGGCTGTCCAGAGTCAACTGCATTGCTGTGGGACTGGAGTAACGTACAGGCCAGACCAGGTAAGAATGACAATATCCTTCTCTGAAAGATATTAATGAGCCAGATAGGTTTTTCCTGGCGGTCAACAATTGTTTCCTGATCATCATTCAACTCGTAATTCAAGATTGATAGTAAAAGCTTAGTCAAGAAGAAAATAGGGTCTCCTCATAATCTGAAACAGGTAAATTATAATAGGACACAGTGATGGTAGGCCAATAAAATGTGTCTCAGGTTTGCAAAAAGAATAACACAAATAATGTCCCAAAATTAAGGGGATCACAGGGTCTTAATGGGAATGTGGAATTGAAAGAAATTAGTTTTAGTAGGAAAATGATATTGGGAAATCCAATGGGATTACAGGCAGATAAATCCCCAGAGACAGAACCTTCATCTCTGAGCAGCTGAGGAAGTGGCCCGAGAAATAGCAGATGCGCTAGTGGTTATCCTCAAATTTTACAGACTCTCAGAATTCCTGTGAATTGGAGGGTAGCTAACGTAACTCCAGTATTCAAGAAGGGGAGTCAGAAAACAGGGAATGAAGGTGGGGAAAAATATTAGGGTCCACTGTAAAAGATGGAATAACAGAGTACTTGGAAGATAATGACAAGATCAGACAGTCAGCAGAGCCTTTTTCTGTGCCGTAGATCTCTGAGACTCTGTTGGGTATGAATTCTCTCCAAGCTACTAACCATTCATTGGAACTATATCGCTATTCCTTCAGTGTTGCTGGGTCAAAATCCTGAAATCCCTTCCTAACAGCATTGTAGGTCCACCTACAGCTCATGGACGACAGTGGTTCACAAAGCAGATCACTACCACCTCCTCAGTGGCAACTAGGTTCAGCCAGCAATGCACACAGGAATTTAAAAAAAGTTATCAAGGTAAAGTGGGAATGTGGAATTGAAACCTAAATAGATCTGCTTTGACCTTTTTTGAGGCTCGAGGGGCAGAATGGACTGCTGTGGTTCCTATTTCATATGTTCTCTTCTCCTTCTTTCAAAATGCATCATCTCAGCAGGAATAGTGTATTCCCTTGGATTTAGAAGGATGAAGATTGATTTGATTAAAATTTTCCAGATGTTAATTGAAGCTGGTCGGGGGAGGGTATAGAATGGAACTAATTCACTGGATGGGTGCAGTTGGAGCTCAAACACCCTCCTCGCCTCCAGTAATCAGACAAGTCTCGAGTTTCTTTGTTCTCCAGTTTATTTGAACATAGGAATGAGGAACAAGAGTAGGCCACGCGGCGCTTCAAGCCTGCTGTGCAACTCAGTAAGATCATGGCTGATCTGATTTCAACCTCAGCTCTGTGTGCCCGCATATCCCTGAACATCTTTCATCATCTTAGTCATCAAGAATCTGTCTGCTGCTGCCTTAGAAAAATGTTTAAAGATTCTGCATTCACTGCCTTCTGCTGAAAGGAATTACAAAGATTCTCAACCCTCTGAGAGAAAGGAAATGTTCCTCACTATTTCAAATGGACACACCCCTTACCTTTAAACAATGACCCTCTTGTTCTAGATTCTCTCAAAAGAGGGACCATATTTCAAACATCCACCTGGTCAGGTCCCCTCAGGATCTCTTATGTTTCAGTCGAGTCTCCTCTTTCCTTTCTAAATTCTAGCCTTTCCTTATAAGGCAATCCACTCATTCCATGTATTAGTCAATTAAATCTTCCCTGAAATGCTTCCAACATATTAACAACTTTCTATAAGTACAGTGACCAGAACTGAACCCAGTACTCCAGATGCAAGTCTCTCGAGTACAAAGGGGGACTGCATGTGTCTAAAGGTGGTCCATGAATTCCCACTTGCTTACAGTAATGCATTTTCAGAAGCTCATATCATTTATATTTATCTAATTGCAGACTTACAAAGGTTATGGTCAGTTTGTACAGTTTGTATTGTTACACAGACAGCATTGTTGTGGTATTACTCAAACCTCGCACTCTCTCCTGGCTCTGCACAAATAATGACTGGCTCTGTCGCCAGTTCCCACAGCCTGATTTTTGTCCTGTTTTTTTTTTTTCAACTTCTGTCCTTTCAAGGAGATTAATGATCCAGGTGGGGTTTTATGACAATCCAGCAGCATTCATTCCACTTTTGGTTTTAAATTTATTTTCCAGGGAATTGGAAAGGGGGAATTCACAGACAGGCAGCTCAAGTCAAACATTGGATCAAGAGCTGCCAGTAACACTTGGTCCTCAGGAGCTTTGAACATGGAAGGTAAAAGCAACGTTCACAGTGAAGAGAAACCATACACGTGGTCTGTGTGGACAAGCCTTCAGTCAATTGTCTGGCCTGTCGATACGTAAATGCAGTCAAAACAGGGTGACAACAATGACATCAAGCAGCACTTGCTTTGTAATGTCATGGTCATGGATCTCAGTTTGAGTTCAGCAAGAGCCACTCAGCTCCTGGTCTCCTTACAATCTTGGTGCAAACATGGACCAAACAGCTGAATTCCAAATGTGAGGGACTATCCGCTATCTTAAGGCTCCATTTGACACGGCATTGTATTAAGGAATCATAACAAAGCTAAAGTCAATGGGAACGAGAGGATGTTATTCTTCCTTAGATAGCCGGTTTTTGAAAAGATTGCATCTTCAGACCTCGGTAGATCAAAACAAGGTGAATTTAATCAAACTTGTACCACAGACATGTGGAAGAGGTCTCGAAGTCTAGCTTGGAGACACTCAACTTTTTACAGCTCAATACAGCATATTAAGACACCTTCATGTCAGAATGGTTGCACGTAACATTGGTATTAAATAAATTGTATGTCAGTTACTTACTACAAAGACAGGATGCTGTTCAGTTTCTGACAAAGTTCTGAGTCCTCTAATTTCAACAGGACTTCCACTTCCACATTATCTTCCGAGATTCTCTAACCCCACCATCAGCTCACAGCATGCCGGCCTTTCCGAGTGAGTAATACTTAGGTGACTATCTTAAGCTATACAGATAGTTATTGTGGCTCAGGTAGTTTAACTGCATGTCCATAACAGTGAACCGCCAACAGTTACTTAAGGTTCAGAAACTATGTCCTTATGGTTGTATTTGACTCTTACCTTATGCTGTACTGGTTGGACAAGTTTAATTTTCTACTTGTTCTGTGTTTTAGTGTTCTGCTCCTTTTTTTTTCCTTTTTTTTAATGTTTCCATTATACATTCTCTTATCCTCCTTTACCCTACTTCACCCTGGTTTGGTAATACTGAATAAAGAAGAGGCTTATGATTGTAGGAAGGCAATCGTCTCAGCTGCAGGAGTTCCTCAGGATCAGGTTCTGGTCCCAACCACCTTCAGCTGTTTCATCAATGACCTTCCCTGTGTCATAAGGTCAGAAGTGGGAATGTTTGCTGATGATTGCACAATACTTGAGCACCATTTGTGGCTCCTTGGATACTGAAGCAGTAGATATCTAAATGCAGTATGCCTGGACAACATTGAAGTTAGCCTGCTATGTGACAAAGAACATTTGCACCAACAAATAATGACGAAATCCAAGAAATGAGAATCTAACCACAGCCAAGTGACATTCACTGGGTATATCTTCATGGAATTCCCCATTATCATCATCCTGGGTGCTAATATTGATGAGAAACGGAATTGGAGCTGCCATCTGAATAATGTGCCTACCAAATAGGTCAAAGTGAAGAGATTCTATGGTGATTACTTCAACTCATGACTCCCCAAAGCATGTGCATCAGCAGGAATGTAATAGAACACTCTCCAACTGCTCAGATGGATGCAGCTCCAACAACGCTCGAGAAACCTGACACTATCCAGGTCAATGCAGACCACCTCCTGGTGACCCATTCGGTACCTTCAGCATTTACTCCCTCTGCCACTGAGGGACAGTGGCAGCAGTGTGCACCATCCACAAGATGCCCTGCAGTTACTCACCCACTCTTCTTTGACAGCACCGACCAAGCCTGCAAGCTGTACCACTTGGAAAGACAAGACTAGAAGATGCATCAAAACACTACCATCTGCAAGTTCCTCTCTGAGGTGCATACCAAACTGATTTGGAGCAGTATCAGCGATGCTATCATTGTATGGTGCAGCAGATGTGGGCCAAAAAGCCTATGCCTGCTCTCCATCTTCTGTCATGAGTTTTTTTTTTCAGAAAGTTGATTAATGCAGTGACCATCAATCCAAGCTGACCCTGTCCGTTCCTGCCATAAGCGGTCAGTTTGATGAAATTCTCAAGGTGTTCGGGGGGCACTGCAGTACTGGTGAAGCTGGGGAAGTCACTACTGGGCAGTGGGGACAGCCTGCTTGGAGGAAGCGTGGACATTAATTGTGGAATCAGTGGGAAAGTCAACATATTAGTGACAGAGGGAGACAAAGGACGTGGGTTGTTGTGGAAGTACAAGTCGTCATTGTTCACTGCCATCATGGTTTTGATGTGGGGAGAGTGCAGTATATGGTGAAGCTGTAGGGTTGGGACTCCGGGTTGGGTAATGTTGTGAGGTAAAGTTTGTAAATGAAAGAGCTGCGTGGGAAAGTGCAGAAGCTCACAGACTCGACAAGGAAGAGACTTGTGCAAGGAAGAAAGGAATACTGAGTACAAGATGTAATGTTGCAACTTTATAAGGCTTTAGTTAGGCTTGTGTTCAGTATTGTGTTCAATTCTGGTCACCACATTACAGGAAGGATATGGAGGTTTCGGAGAGGGTGCAGAACAAGTTTACTAGGATGCTGCTTGGATTACAGGGTATGAGCTATAAGGAGACATTAGGAAAACTCGGGTTGTTTTCTCTGGAGCAGTGGAGGCCGAGGAAGACTTCATAGAAGTCTACAAAATTATGAGATGCATAGCTGGAATTGACAGTCAGAACCTTTTTCCCAGAGTGGAAATGTCTAATACTAAGGGGTATGCATTTAATGTGAGAGGGGGGCAAGTTCAAATGAGACACAGATCAGTTGGAATGTTGTGCAGAGAAATGGCATTTGAAGTTTAGTTTGAGGTGATGCAGTTTGGGAGGTTCAAGTCCAAAGCTCCCTGAAATAGCAACACAAGTAGATAAGATGGTGAAGAATTTCACTTTCATGGTACACAGCATCGGGATCTGGTCAACCTTGATATCTGGCTCATAAGTGAGATGAGGTATTTTTTCAAACATGTCAGAGCACGCATTGTTCCTACGAGAACAACTATGGTTCCATTCATGCATTCTTTTTTTGTTTCAAACATGAAATGGCCACAACTTGATCAAAAGTGAAAGTGACCATCAACCAGTTTGAACTGTCAGTTATCAAATAAATTAAGACAGAGATAAATGTATTTGCAGGAGTTTTTTAAATTAATTTTTAATAAATTCATTCAGGGGATGATGACATCACTGGATAAGAATGGCAGTTTCCTTCCCTAAAGAACATAGGTGAACAGATGGGTTTTTCCAACAATGACAATGGATTCACGGTCATCATTAGATTCTTATTTCCAGATTTTTTTTTTTTAACTCAAATTCCACCATCTGGAATGGTGGGATTCAAACCTAGGTCCCCAGAATGTTACCTCGGTTTCTGGGGAGTGATGGACAGCAGACTAAACAGAAAATATACACTAGAAATCATACAATGTCTTGGTTTATGTATTCATCATGAGATCCGTCACTGCTATGGACACCAGGTAAAGATCTGAAGAGACTGCATTTCCCCCTGGACAGAGTCACAATGGTCACCAGGTTTCATAGATTGGGAAAATGCAATCAGGGATATAGTACATGACTCATCCCAATCTTTTGTTTGGATTTAAGACTTTCCTTTGATTGTTATCCACAAAATGAAACTACATTGTTTCTAATACACAAATATCTATTAAAAGTTGAAACATGTCTGTGGAGAGCAATAGAATCCGTAATTGTAAAGGTGTGCAGACATATTAACTAGGCATAACTAACAAATAAAGGGCCATCGAGATCATCATAGAATCCCGACAGTGTGGAAGATGGCCATTCAGTCCACACCAACCCTCCAAAGAGCATCCCACCCAGTCTCACACCCTACCCTATCCCTGCATTTTGCACACAAGACACTATGGGCAATTTAGCATAGTCAGTCTACCTAATTCGCACATTTTTGGACTGTGGGAGGAAACCAGAGCACCTAGAGGAAACCCACTTAGACACAGGGAGAATGTCCAAAATCCACACAGTCGCCCAAGGCTAGAATCAAACCCAGGTCCCTGGTGCTGTGACGCGGCAGTGCTGACCACTGTGCCACCATGCAGCCTCAAGAGACCTGTGTATAATTTTCTCAATTATAGAGCTTTTCACACTCAATGTGAGCAATTCAGCATGCTCAACAAAGGATTCACCTCCATTTCAGATTCTTACAATCAGCCTTGTTTTAGTCTATCCTACTGAACCAAAAACATCCTCTCTGAAATGAGAAGCAGATTCATCATTTCGAGTTCAGCTGACTCTGAGTGACTTTGAACTCGAAACATTAATTCTGTGTTTGTCTCCACAGATGCCAGACCTGAGGAGTTTCCACACCATTTCCTGTTTTACTTTGATCTGCAGCATCCTCAGTATTTTACTTTTCTTTCTGATTTTGAATCTAGTTTGCACTCTTGTACAATTGCTCCCAGCATCTTTACCATCCCCAGGACAGGGATCAGCACCTTTACTCTCCCAGGGGCGGGATCAACATCTTTATTGCCCCCAAGGCAGGGATCAGCATCTTTACTGACCCCAGCACAGGGATCAGCACATTTTTCTGTGCACAGGTCAGATACTAGCATCTTTCATACCCCCAAGAGAGGAAAATCAAATTTATTTTGCAGGCAAAATTTGTGGATTGGAGTCCAGATGTGAAGATTAAAAGTACACAGATTGAGTACCTGACAGTGAGCTTTTTTTGTTGAATGGGGTGACAGTCACTGATGTCTCATTCTTTCACAGCTCCGTGTATTCCTAATTGGGACAGTCTACGCAGACGGATCCACAGTGAACCAAAATTCAAGATTCTGCAGATGTTGGAAATCCAGTCTCAAAACAGAAAATGTTGGAAACGCTCAGCAAGACAAACAGTTTTGGAAGAGAAATTTAGTGAAAAAATGTGTTGCTAACCTTTTACCTGAACTGGACAACATTAATATTGAATAGTTTATAAACTAGGACTGTGTCACGGAAAAGGAGAGTGGAGTGCAGGCTTGATGGCGAATGGCCAATTCCTACCGCTAAATTTGATATGGAAGTGCCGATCTGGACTGGGGTGGACAAAGTCAGAAGTCACATGACACCAGATTATAGTCCAACAGGTTTATTTGAAATCACAAACTTTCAGAGAGCTGCTCCTTCTGCAGGTGGAGTCACCTGATGAAGGAACAGCAGTCTGAAAGCTTCTGACGTCAAATAAACCTGTTGGACTACAATCTGGTATTGTTTGACTTCTGACTTTGCTCCTAACTAGCATGTTTGTGTGAAAGAATAATGTTTTTGCAAGCAGTTCGGAGGCTGGAGTGACGAAATGACAAAGTCCATCACAATGATGGTACAAGGCAACATTGTCTATAATGAGAAGTTAATAAACAAATGGGCTAAGAGAAGAAACAGAAGTCAGGCCCAGAGACAGCAAAATGTGAACAGCATTGGCAGTACCTGCTCTCGGACAGAATGGGTGACACAGTTATTGCCCCTGACATTTTAATCATGAATGTTGAGTGTGGAAACGTCACATGAGGGACCAGGTGTCCTTGGACACATATGACAGAACGTAACAGAAGATGCAGCAACAAATGGCGAATGGTAGGTAAGCTTTTATTACAAAGGGCTTTGAAGAACGAGAGTGAACTCCCCTGCAGTACTGTGAGCAGGTTCCTGTGGTGAGATCTGCCCTGGAGGACCGTGAGCAGTTTTCAGGATAGAGGTCTGCCCTTCAGGACTGTGAGCAGTTTCTGATGACTGAACTAACATGAATGATCTGGAGCGAGTGGAACAAAAGTTCTCCAGACTGGTTCCTAGGAAGAGGGGATTTCTGAGCAGAAGAAATTGAGAAAACAGGGCTTATATTCTGTGGGACAAAATCAAAGTCACCATAGTGCTACTGGACAACCAGGCTGTTTCTCATTCGAGACAGACAAACAGTGGTGGCTAACCTGAGAGTCAGGCAAGGGAAGAAGTCAAGAAGGACAGTCCTTCATGGTCACCTCAGCTGATGAAGGAATTGAACCCACACTGTTGGTATTACTCCACATCATAAATCAGCTGTCCAGCCAACTGAACTAACTGACAACCAACCTGTAGGATATAGAGAAATAGAAGTGATCTAATTGAATTATCTTTTTTTTTGAAGATGCTTGATCGGAACAATGCTGAGTAAATGTTTCCTCCAGCTGGGAAATCTAGGACATGGGGTAATTGTCTCAGAATAAGGGTGTGACCATTTCAGATTGAGGTGAAGAGCAATTTCTTCACTCGCACCACTATAAATCTGTGGAATTCTCTATTCCAGGGAGCTGTAGTTTCTTGGTCATCTCGTGTTTCCAAATCAGGCACTGTTAGATTTTTGTACATCAGAAATGAGGGAAATGGGGATAATTTGAGAAGGTAGATGACAGGAGGAACAAGGTCAAAGGGCTGAATGGATGTTTACTGTTTCCATTTCTGCATTTGATTCTAGCCTCAGGCTGCAGTCTGTGTGCAGTTCACACAGTCTCTGTCTGTGCAGGTTTCCTCCAGGTGCTCTGGATTCCTGCCACAGTCTAAAGACGTGCAGGTTAGCGTGGGGATTGGCTGTGCTAAATTGCCCATAGTGCCCGGGTATGTGCAGACTATGTGGATTAGCCATGTTAAATGCAGTGTTACTGAGACTGGGTAGGACACTCTTCGTGATGGGCCAAATGGTCTGCTTTCACATTGGAGGGATTCTATGATCGCCAGAAACAAGCCGAAAAAACATGGTTTGGATATAGCTAACAGCAGAATTAAAACTCAATTAACACTTACTCAGAAATTTGCTGGTAGTTAACCAGTCCTGATGAACCAGGAAATCCCTTTTCACATACTGTGCAGGTGGATAGTCTTTAGTCAGCGTGAATGTGTTGATGTATGGTGACAACATGACTATTTCCAAGCTCCACCTTACAGATACACAACTGTTATTAATATTTTATCCACAACACCAGCACCTTCAATTGAGCAGGGATTAGTAACATTAATACAAACAGCCCAAAATCATGGTTCATTTGATACTGAGTGACAGCAAAATCTTTCAACTGTGGTTTTTTGTGAGCTCACTGGTGTGTTAACAGTTTGGATGACTGAGTGAATGCTTTCCCACATTCAGAGCTCGTGAATGGTCTCTCCCCAACGTGAACCTGCTGGTGTTCCAGCAGGTAGGATGACCGAGTGAATGCTTTCCCACATTTAGAGCAGGTGAATGGTTTCTCCCCAGTGTGAATGCTCTGGTGTCTCGGTGGGTTAGATGAGCAAGTGAATCCCTTCCCACACTGGAAGCAGATGAATGGTCTCTCCCCCGAGTTAACTCGCTGATGTATCAGTGGGGAGTTCAAGTCAGCAAAGCCTTTTCCACACACAGAACAGGTCAATGGTCTCTCTCCAGTGTGAATTCGCTGGTGTATCAGTAGCCTGGATGGTGAAGTGAATCCCTTCCCACAATCAGAGCAGGTGAATGGCTTCGCCCCAATGTGATTCTGTTGGTGAGTTTCTAGCTGGGATGGGTAAAGAAATCCCTTCCCGCAATCTGCACATTTCCACAGTCTCTCCCCAGTGTCACCGCGCTGGTGTTTGGACATTTCAGATGAATCTTCACAGACTCTTCCACACACAGACCATGTGCGTTTCTCCCCAATGTGAATGCTGCTTTTTCCTTCAATGTTCAAAATCCTGAGATAATTGGGTTGTGATAAACAAAGAGACTGTCAGATCTGGATGTGGAACTGTTTGAATTTTCCAACTGCAAACCAACCTTTCAAACAGAAAGTAAATGCAGCGAGTGTGAAACCAGAAGAACACTCATAGGTTGTGAAACTGAGAGAAACCCTCTGGACATTTGCAGAGCCGACACTTGGGGAATATGCTGGATTATCATTAGAACAAACTCATACATAAATATCCTCCAGGTAAGGGATCCATTCAGTGTTTGCACAAAACATCCGAAAGAGAGAGGTGGGAGAGCCAGGGAGGAAGGAAAGGCATTGTATAGATCTGTAACTCAACCTTTCGATCCCTCTGAAAGATTAAGAATAGCGCAGAAGTAAAATTGTGGAAATCTGAAATGAAAACAAAAAATGCTTAGTCAGAGTTGTACAGCATGAAACAATCCCTTTGGTCCCAGTTGTCCATGCTGACAGATATCCTAAATTAATCTAATTCCATTTGCAAGCATTTGACCCATATTCCGCTAAACCCTTCCGATTCACGTATCCATCCAGATGCCTTTTAAATGTTGTAATTGTACCAGCTTCCACCAGATCCTCGAGCAGCTCATGCTACACAGGCACCACCCGCTTTCCCTTTTAAAACTTTCCCTCTCAGCTTAAACCAATGTGTTTAGTTCTAGTCTCCCCTATCCTGGGAAAACAACCTTGGCTATTCACCCTATGCCCACCATAATTTTGTTAACCTCTATAAGGTCACCTCTCAGCCTTCAGTGCTCCAGGGAAAATAGCCCCAGCGTATTCAGCCTCTCCCTACAGCTCGAAACTTTGAACTCTTGCAACATCCTTGTAAATCTTTTCTGCACCCTGCCAAGTTTAACAGCATCATTCCTATAACAGGGAGACCAGAACTGAACACAGTATTCCAAAAGCGGCATAATCAATATCTTGTTCAGCCTATAACATGACCTCCCAACTCCTATACTCAATGCACTGACCAATAAATGCAAGCATAGCAAACATCATCTTCACTACCTTCTGTACCTGCAATCCACCTTCAAGGAACTGTGCACCTGCACCTCCAAGGAGTCTCTGTTGCATAACAGTCCCCAGGGCCTCATCATTAAGTGTTTAAGTCCTGCCCTGATTTTCATTACCAAAATGCAATATCTCACATTTATCTATACCAAACTTATTTCTGTCATCCTCGGCCCATCGACCCATCTGATTACGTTCCCATTGTACTTGGAGGTAATCTTCTTTGCTGTTTCCTACACCAACAATTTTAGTGTCATCTGCAAACTTACTAACCATTCCTCCAATATTCATTCCAAATGATTTATATCAATGACAAAAAGCAGTGGACCCAGCACCGATCCTTGCAGCACACTGCTGTTCATAGTCCTCCAGACTGAAAAAAAAACAACCCTCCACCATGACCCTGTCTCCTACCTTCAAGCCAATTTTGTTTCAAATAGCTAACTCTCCCTGGATTCCATTTGATCTAATCTTGCTAACCAGTCTATCATGTGGAGCTTTGGTGAATGCCTTGCTGAAGGCCATATAGACAATGTCCACAGCTTTGCCTTCATCAATCTTCTTTGTCACTTCTTCAAAAAACTCAATCAAGTTAGTGAGACAAGATTTCCCACTCACAAAGCCATGTTGACCATCCCTAATCAGTCCTTACTTTTCTAAACACATGCAAATCCTGTCCTTCAGAATCCCCTCCAACAATTTACCCACCACTGACATCAGGCTCACCGCTCGATAGTTCCCTGGCTTTTCCTTACCACCTTTCTTAAAGAATGGCACCACGTTAGCCACGCAGTCTTCTGGCACCTCACCGGTGTCTATCAGTGATACAAATATCTCAGCAAGGGGCCCAGCAATTACTCCCCTAGCTTCCCCAGAGTTTGTGGATAACACCTGATCAGGTGCCAGAGACCTATCCACCTTTATGCATTTTAAGACGTCCAGCACCTCGTCCTCTGTAATATGCACACTGTTCACGACTCATTATTTATGCCTCCAAGTTCTCTAGCTTCCATATCCTTCTCTGCAGTAAATACTAATGCGAAATACTCATTTACTATCTCAGTCTGCAGTTCCACACATAGACAGTCTTGTTGATCTTTAAAGGGGCCCTATTTTCTCCCCAGTTGCTTTTTTGTCCTAAATGTAGTTTCAGAATCTCTTGGGATTCCCCTTAACCCTATTTGCCAAAGATAGCTCATGTCTCCTTTTCGCCGTCCTGATTTCCCTTGAGTGTACTCCTACTGCCCTTATACTTCGAGGGATTGACCCAATTCCTGCTGTCAATACCTGACATGTGCTGCCTTCTTTTTCTTGACCAGAGCCTCAATTTCTCTAGTCATCCAGTATTCCCTGCACTTACCAGCCTTGCCCTTCACATGAACAGGAACATACTGTCTCTGGACTCTCCTTATTTTATTTTTGAAGGCCTCCCACTTTCCAAGCATCCCTTTACCTGCGAAATGCCTCTCCCGATCATCTTTTGGAAGTTCTTGCCGAATACTGTCAAAGTTGGCCTTACTCCAATTTAGAATTTTGAAATTTATATTAAATATATAAGTTTTATATTTAAACGAATCCCATCTGCCTGCATCTAGCACATATCCCTCTAAACCTTTCTTACATATCTACTTATTCAAATGTTTTTTAAACAATGCGCCTGTACCTGCATCCACCACCTCCTCTGAAAGTTCGTTCCACACATGAACCACTGTAAAAAAAAAAGTCCCTCATGTCTTTTTTAAATGTCTTTCTCCTCTCACTTTACACATATGTCCCCTTGTCTTGAAATCCCCCAACCTCGGGAAAACCCCTTGCTATTCACATAATCTGTGCCCCTCATGATTTTATAAACCTCTAAGGTCACTCCTTAACCTCCTATGCTCCAGTGAGAAAAGTCCTGGCTTTGGCAGTCTACTTTGATAATCAAGCCCTCCATTCCTGGCAACATCCCAGCAAGTCTTTTCTGAACTGTCTCCAGTTTAATAATAATATCCTTCTTGTAACAGGGCGACCAGAACTGCACACAATACCTCAAATGAAGCCTCACCAATGTCCTGTACAACCTCAACATAACATCCCAACTCCTGTACGCAAACGTCTGAGCAATGAAGGCAAGTGTGCTAAACAACTTATTAACCACCCTGTCTACCTGTCTACATAAACTTCGAAGAATTATGTACCTGAATCTCAGCATTTCTCTGTTCCACAACACTACCCAGGGTGCAACCATCAATTGTGTAAGTCCTACCCTTGTTCATTTTACCAAAATACAATATCTCGCATTTATTCAAATTGAACTTCATCTTCGACTCCTCAACCCATTGACCCAATTGATCAAGATCTCGCTGTCATCTTAGATAACCTTCACTAACCACTATACCACCAATTCTAGTATCATCGGCAAACTTACTAATCTTGTCCCTTAAATTCTCATCCAAATCATTAATATAAATGAGAAACAAAAGTGGACCATATACCGATTGCTGTGGAACACCGCTGGTCACAGAACTCCACTCTGAAAAATCCTCCAGCATCATGCTCTCTCCTACAACTAAGCCAATTTTGTTTCCAACCAGCAAGCTCTTCCTGAATCACATGTGATCTAACTTTACTGGTCAGTCTACCATGTGGAACCCTGTCAAAGGCTTCACTCTCACTCTAGAGGTGCTGCAAATCTGACCCAATTCCCTTGCCATTTGTCCACAGCCCTTTTAATCATTCCTTGTAAAGTTAAAATCCCAAATCCCTTTCGAGAATAACTGCTGAATCTGCATCCAGCTGCCATTCAGACTGTTCCAAATCCTGGGATTTTGCTGAGTCAAGTAATCTTCACATTTTCACCCTGCATTATTTGCCAATTATCTGAATGTTGTATTCTGCGGTTACCAAACGTTGCCACAATGTTAATAATTTTTCTCTCTCTGCAAACTAATATCCTGGAAACAAATCTACTACTCAACTAAATCATTGCTAATCAGCACCAAGGAGAATTATCTGAGCTTCTGCTAGCTCTCTCCAAACCAGAAACCCATCATAATTTTAATTTACTTATGGGATGTGGTCTTTGCTGCCCAGACTAATATTGATTGCCCATTTTTATTTGATTTGGAGAAAGTGGTGGTGAACCACTTTCTATAACTGCTGCACTCCACGTGCTGTAAGTACACCACTGTGCTGTTTAGACGATAATCCGCCCTGAAGCCTCACCACCCTCTCTATCGCAGGAATCATACCTCAAACCTCACTACCCTCTCTATCATGAGAATGACCATCGAGCCTCACTACCTGCACTATTGCAGGCATCACCCTCGAGCCTCACCACCCTCCACATCGCTGGAATCCCTCTCCAGCCTCACAACCTGCCTATCGTTGGAATCCCCCTCTAGCCTCAGAACTCTCACCATCTCTGTACATTCCTCCGGTCTCACAAACCTCCATATCCCTGTAATCTCCTCCAGCCTCAAAACCCTCCTATCTCTGGAAATTCCTCCAGCCCATATAAACTTCCTTCGCTCTGTAATTGTCTTTACCTTCACAAACCTCCCTTTGTTTGAAAACTCATCCAGCCTCACAATCCTCACCATTTCTGTAACCTCCTCCAAAATCACACTTTTCCCTATTTTTGTAATCTTCTCCAGTCTCGGAATCCTTCCTGTCTCTAATATCCTCCAGCCTCACAAATCTCAATGATATGTGCTTTCCTCTAATACAGTGCTTATGATGATACCCGATTTTTATTCCTTCAGTTGATGGCGGCACTTTCAAGTTCCTGGGCTTCAAGCTCCAGAATTTCCTGGTAAACCGCTTCATCTCTACACCTCACTTTTCTCCCGAAAACATTGACCAATCATGAGTCATTTATTCTAATATCTCCTTTTCTGAAGTAGCTTGAAATATTGCTTGGCATCTTCCTATGTGAAGTGTCTCAGAGGTCTGCAGTACAGAAAAAGTCTCTGTGGCCCATCCAGCCTGTGCCAGTTAAAAACCACCACCTAACTATTCTAATCTAATTTTCCAGCACTTGGCCCATAGACTTGTCTGCGTTGGCATCACAAGTGTGCATCTAAATACACCTTAAATGTTATGAGGATCTGTGTCTACCACCTTTACAGACAGTGAGGTTCAGTGCAATTGTCACAGCATGATAACATCACAGACAGGAACAGAGACTAGCTGAGTCTGTGCAAACCAAAGATCACCCACACATTGCGAAGGATGGGAGGGTCCCTGATAGGGGGCAGAGGAGATTTAACAGAATGATTTGTAGGAAGAGGGTTTTTAGTTGCATGGTTAGGGTTGTTTTTGACATTATTTTTTCATGTGACTTGGGCGTTGCTCGTACATATCGAGAATATCCATCTACAATAGATGGACTCCCCTTCTCAACCTCTCCCCTTGCCTGGGGTGGGGTAATCTTCAGGTTAAACCAGCCCTATGGTCAGGTAGGACAATGGTGACTTCACCTTTGGCACAGTGATGCCACTGTGCCTCAGTGGTGTAGAGGGGAATGTTGAATGCGGTGGATGGGACACCACTCTGACACAGTGCTTCATCTGGAGGATGTTCACTTTCTTTAATATTGTTGGGGCTGCACTGATGCAGGTAAGTGGAAAATGTTCCAACACAATCTGGATGAGTGTCTTATAGACAGCAAGCAGTCATTGGGGAATCAGGTGTATGGGGAAACAGATTGTTCTCCTTGTAACAAAGGATTTTGAGGGGATCTTTGATAGAGGTGTTTACAAAAGATATACATTAGGATGATAAAATGTACACTCATCAACTGATCATAAAAAGGATTACAGGACATATATTGAAAGTTTTAGGGAAGGTCTCTTGAGAGAATGGGGTGATTTAAGAGAGAAATTTTACACGGCAAATGGGAATGAGCAGGAACACAATACTCACACACAATGCGAATATCCAGGTCCTGATGAATTGAGTAATTCTGTCAGAGTTTGGTGTTACAATTATTGAGTTTCCCACCTGAAAGTCCACTTGTAATATCCTGTAACACAAATTCATAAAATCCATCACTGTCAGTCCAGGGTAGAAATTCACAACATCCCCTCCTCCTGGCCGAGGATAACTGTGCATTGTTCCTACGACACATTATCCCTTGTGGAGGTCAGCAGTTGATTCGGGGGGAAATCTATTTGGGTTTCTAGGAGTTTCCACCTTGGGACTTCATGTCACTGAACAGAACAGCAGGTCTTTGACACATCGCAAAGAATGGCCAAGAGTTAGTGAGATGCAGACAGCAGGATTCGCTTCCTTTTCTTTCCTTCTGTGCTGCTGCACTGCCACATCAATGAGACATTGGGCCAGAAAAGCTAACGCAGCTTGATGGACAAGTTGTCTCGATTCTGAACAATGGACAGTAAGCTTCTCCCAGTCATTCGAAAGAATGCCCCTTAAAAAGATAACAATTACCTATGTGTCATCTTGCCCAGTGCTCCCAACAAAAAGATTAGAATGAGGGAGGATCTCATAAAAAAGGGATAACAGTCAAGTTCCATGAGGGTTACAGTTTATGGAGAGATATTGATAAATGGGCGACAAGTTGGCAAATGGAGTATAATGTGGGAAAATGTGAAGTTGTTCATTTTTGAGGAGACAACCAAAGAACACAGTGTTATTTGAAAGATAAAAACTGTGGAAAACTGCAACGCAAAGGGACTCAGGAATAATTGCGCAGGAAACACAAAGCGAGCACGCAGCTGCAACAGGTAATCAGGAAGGGCATGGGATGTTATCCCTTATGTCAAGGTATTGCAGTATAAGAGTTTGGAATATATGTCTTTGGACAAATGTACAAATTTCTGGTAAGACCACAGCTGGAGGAATGTGAGCAGCTTTTTTGGTCCACTTATTCAAGCAAGTATATCACTTCACTGGAGGCATTTCAATCACTTCACTGGAGGCATTTCAATCACTTCACTGGAGGCATTTCAGAGAAGATGAACTCGGATGATCACTGGTTTGGAGGGATTATCTTTTAAGCTGAGACTAAACAGGTTTGGAATCTACTAACTAGATTTTCAAAGAATGAGAGATGATCTAATTAAAAATATAGGATTCTTAAGGGAGTTGACAGGATAAATGCTGAGGGGATATTTCCTATCGAGGGAGCAGATTCTTGATCAGGCGGAGAATACAGGGTTCTCTTTTGGAATTGTCAAGTTTCAGGCAACACAGACATGGGTAAGGGGTTTCAGTTGCAAATGAGCTGGAGTGAGGTGGAGAGAAGGAGCATTTTAGAGATTGAAATTTCTGGCATTTGTGATTGAGAAGATGTATGGCAAGGTGTTCATCTTGAGGCCAGATATGAGAGCATTATTGAGAAGAGTGCCGTTCAGCCTTAGAAGTTCCCAGTGAGAGGGATGGATTCAGTACAGTAGTAAGGAAAAGTAATTTGTAATAACAACTGAAGGCAATGGGTCTAACTATTACAAAGTGTTATTGGAGGAAATTTCAGCTAATCAAGTAGTGGAAGCATGATAAGCAGTTTTAAAATTGAGTAACAGTGGGGCAAAGGAGAGTGATGGAGGGGAGTTAGATCTGAACATTGTAGTATACGTGTGAAACCGAACACTGTGCTTGTGGAAGATCTCACCTCCTGGCAGTATGTCGGTGAGAAACAGGAT
>NW_025969051.1:0-14739 GCF_021869965.1 Rhincodon typus
GGTCTAGGCCCGAAACATCAGCCTTTCTGTTCCTATGATGCTGCTTGGCCTGCTGTGTTCATCCAGCTCTGCACCTTGTTGTCTCGGATTCTCCAGCATCTGCAGTTCCTACTATCTCACATTCAATTCCCTACTATTTTCCAAAGAAACCTGTTTTCCATTCAATATTTCACAAAATTGAAGTGTTGTTTTTAAATTAAATTGTTGATCATTCACCGCAGATGAATGCTTTGAGGAACTTCTGCATGGAGATAGAATTGAAAAGCAAAAAAATTACGTTTCACTTGTATCTTGTTAGTCCACATACTATGTAGAGTTGTGGTTTCCGTATGATAAGGAGGATATGGGACATTGGAGAAAGCTTTAACACAACAGAGGGACAATCCAAACCTGGAAGACTGAAAAAGTTGGGCTCCTTCCTCTAGAAAAAGAGAACTGAGGGAGACCTGATGTAAGATTTAAATTTTTCGCAAGGATTTTGATAAGATGAAGAGGGATGTTTTCAGGTGCATGTGCGTGCAGGAGTAGTGGGTGGAAGAGATCACAACTATGGGTCATAAAATCCAGTAGGAAATTTGATAGAAGATTATTTACTTAAAATAGCATTGATGCATTTCAGGGGGAAGTAGACAGTACAACAGGAAGAAACAGATGGAGATAGACAATTTTTTTTATGATTAAACAAGGGTATCAGGGACTCGGGTCCATGGCAGGCACATGGAGTTAGGCCAAACATCAGCCATGATCTTATCGAATGGCAGAGCAAGCTCAAGAAGCTGAATGACCTACTCTGGTTCCCAAGTTCCCATGATATACTGACTCAATTAGATGAAGGGTAAGGAAGAGTTCATTGGAACATAAGAAAACACAGGTAGACAAGTTGGGATCAATGGCCTGCAGCTGTTCTGTAAACGTAAACGGTCTACTTACCAACCGACCCTCCAGTTGAAAGCTGGCAGAATTCAAACAGCCCATCAAATACAGGACAGTCTTCACCCACGTTAACTAAGGGAAAGAACAGGCTTTAAATAAATTTTTTACAAAGTGAAAGAAAAAGGTTAAGTTACTGCTCAGTGATAAACAGGTTGATATAGAACTAGAAAAAATACCCATTCTAAAGAGATTCCCACTGAATAGCTACTAGCTTCCTGTTATTCTCATCAGATGGCAAATAGACTAATTTCTCAAATTTTGTAAAGTTTGTTTCATGGCTATCTTTTGAACCACCACCTATTACATATAATGCTCAAAGAGAGCCTTTCTGAACATTTCCCAATGGTCTAATAGGTAGAAATGAAGGCTTAACTCACTGTAGCACTAAGTCAGGTAGACAAGACGCCCTACTGTCCAATTGTACTAAACACTCCCTCGCTCGGGAAGAAGGAAAGAGAGAGAGAAAATTGAGACTTTCCAATCCCTCAGCTAACCGATAATTCCTACTCTGTGAGGGAGAATGGGTTAGAGTTAGAGTTAGGGTTAGGGGAGGAACAGAACAGGAGTAATCAAGTATTGAAGTATTGAAACAAATCCCAATGCAATCACTTTCGGATTGTTAGCCAGGCTCAGTGTGGCACATCTGCTTTGCTACACTAGCACAAAGAGCTCTTCCCTTGCAGATGGAAATAATATGTACACATACTGCACCTCAACTCAATGAAAGGTGTCGGTCATTCAGAATCATAGAGCTATACAGCATGGAAACAGACCCTTTGATCCAACTCCTTCATGCCAACCAGATATCCTAAATTAATCTAGTCCCATTTGCCAGCATTTGACTCTTATCCCTCTAAACCTTTCATATACCCATCCAGATGCCCTTTAAGTGTCGTGATTGTACCAGCCTCCATTACTTACTCTGGCAGCTCATTCCATACAAGCTGGCTTATTTCTCAGGGCAATATCCTCACTAATCAGAGTCAACATCCCTTTGTTTAAAATTTAAACAAAGACTGGAACATAACTGTCAATCTTAAGTAATGAATGCATTTTCCTTGACAATGCCTCTGCCATAGACCACTTGCCAACCAATTAGCACTCTCCTCTCTCGGAAAGAGAAACGTTGGTGCTCCCCTTGAATTGACATTCTTGCAAATTGTCCTGATGAGTGCAAGACAAAATGTGTATTTCTCAGCAGCACTCCTGTTCTTTACTATCAAATGACTATTTAAATCCTAATCATTAGTGTTTTCAGGATGAAGAACTCTTGACATGACAAATGATCTCTTCAAAACAATGAGAATGCCATTAACCTGAAATGTTGACACTGTTTCTCTCTCCACAGACAGCTAAGAATTTCCAGCATTTGCAACATTTTGCTTTCACTCCTAAACACGTGATGCCCCCTTGTTTTCAATTCCCCCAGCCAAGAGAAATAGCTTCTTTCCATCCACTTTAATCAGTTTCCCTTGATATCTTACACACCTTGATCAAACTAACCATCCATTAAATATTCTAACTTGCAGGGAACACAACCCTAGTTTCTGTAAACTCTCTTTGCAATTTAACTCCAAGTCCATGATCATTCTTGCAAATCTATTCTTCATTCTTTACTCAGAGAGTAGTAAGGGCGTGGAATGCCCTGCTTGCAAAAATAGTAGACTCACCAACTTTAAGGGCATTTAAATGGTCATTGGATAAACATATGGATGATAATGGAATAGTTTAGGTTAGATGGGCTTCCGATTGGTTTCACAGGTCGGCGCAACATCGAGGGCCGAAGGGCCTATACTGCGCTGTAATGTTCTATGTTCTCTCAGCATGTGATGCCTAGAACTGAACACAATACTCTAACAGGGCTTTATATGTATAACACGCCACTAGCATTTCATTAACACATCCATACTTGGTGCTAAAATTTATTTGCCACATTTTGTCCATTCACATAATGTGTTATTGCCTTTAATTTTATACTTCTGTCTACACTGCTTACACAGTCAATCATCTTCATGTCATCAACAGACTTATGTACATCTGCTAATTAGAGTACCTGTGCATAATCTACACTGTTTCTGCTGATTGCATTAATTTCCACAACAGAAAGGAGGACAATTCTGTAATTTCAATTCTTCTTGTAGAATCTAACTTCTGTAGTGCCTGTTGTATGAAACATTATTCATATTACAAACAGTCACAGATCCTTTTGCCTTGGTCAAATCGACCTTCATGTCCCGTGGCCATCAGGAATAGAGTACATATTTTAACGAGAACCTGCATTATACACTAATTAACAAATCCATTGATGGAATTTGAAGGACTTCAACACATACTTGTATTATGTCCTATCACACCACTTAATTGAATGTTAATTCAATTAACCAGCAATACAATGCTTTTTTGGTGAATTAATGGAGCCCTACAGTGTTTTTATATAGATTGTTATTTGAAATGAGTGAGATTAAACCTTTTTAAATGCACAGCTGTACTTAAGTGAGAGAAAAGCCAGTATAAAAACCCAGTGGACTAAATTCTACAGTACATCCTTACGTAGGAAATAGGTAATAAAATTCCAAGTTTTGCTGACAGCACTTTAGTACTCTACCTCAATGAAGAATGCAAAAACTTGTTTTGGCATTTAATCCCTTGACTTCAATCCTTTCCCAGATCATCACCTTTTCATTCCTCTCCACTTCCCCACTGACCACCCCACTTCAACCACCACCATCACCACCATGCCACCCACCACTTCCCCTCCACTCTGCCTCTGTACTTCTGTAAAACTCATTATATCTCTAACATCTTGAAGTCTTAACACTCTGCCTACTCAACCCGAGTATTTCCATATTTTAAAATGGCAACATACATCTCTGCATCTGCTTGCTGTATTCAGACATGTTGTCTGGACGGATGGACCGCAGAAACTTGATGTAATCATCACTGTGGTACTTCGTCATTTCTTCAGCTGAAGCTTTGTGTGGACGCTTTGAAAGAACAGAAAGATCGTTAAATTTCAAACTTCTTACACGGATACCTACAGGAAAAGAGAGAACGCAGAATATCAGACATATGTTTAAAATGGAGAAATTTAGTATGTAGAGTATTGAAGGCAAAAATCATAACATACACCTTATCCTGAACCGCCCTTGAGAATACATTGATGGGTCATCTTCTGGAAACACCAGATACAGCAAACGTAGTCTCACATCACTATTAGCAAGGGAGCTCAAAGAATGTGACCCAGCCAGAATAAAGGGACAAAGGAACACATGCCTCATCAAGATCATGTGACTTAGTGGAAATCATGTCAAGACAGTGCTGTCCTTATCCTCCTATGTGACAGTGATTGTTGCCAAAGAAGATTCAAACAATTTTTTGTGCATTCAGTAGGTAACTCCTGCCTGCAGTGTGCATTAATATTTAAACCAGTAGATAGGTGATGGCATCCACACAGCTCTGTTGTAGGGATTGTATGGAACAGGGAATCATTTGTCACAGAACCTGCAGTATCTGAACTGTTCTTGTAATTATGACATTTATGTGACCTGTCAAGTTCAGTTTTTGATCAACAGTGTCACACCGAGGATTTGATATTGAGGAACGCAACAGTTGTGGTGCCACGGAATGTCAAGGGAAGGTGGTTTCACTCTTTCTTGTTATAGATGGCCATTACCCAACACTTTCACAGCTCAAATGTTACTTGCTAATCACCAGTCCAAGTTTGAACACATTCAAGATAGTAAGAACTGCCGATGCTGGAGTCAGAACTGTCAACATTCCTGCTCCTCTGATGCTGCCTGGCCTGCTGTGTTCCTCCAGCTCCACACTGTTATCTTGAACACATTCAAGTCTTGTTGCACACAGACAGCTTATGACCATAAGAAATAGCAACAGGTGTAGACTGTTTGGCCCCTCAAGCCTACCTGCCATTCAATAGGATCATGGCTGACTTGATATTCACTTTCTAGCCCTTTCCCATCACCCTCAAATCCCCTACTGATCAAGAATCTACCTCAGCCTTAAATATACACAAGGAGTCTGCCCCACAGTTCTGTGGCAAGTAGTTCCAAGACCCTCAAGCCTCTAAGAGAAGAAATTCAGCACGTCCTTAGATTAGCACCCCATAATTCTGAGACAATGCCCTCTGGTTCTAGGCTCTATGTGGGGCAACATCCTTTCAGCATTTACATTGTCAAGCCTGTTACAACCAGATATGTTTCAATGAGATCACCTCTCATTCGTCTAAATTTCAACGAGCAGAGTGCCAACCTGTTTAACCTCTCCCATAAACCAATCCCACCACACCAGGTATCATGCTAATGAACCTTCTCTGACTTGCCTCCAATCAAATATATTTTCTTAAATAAGGGTATTAAAACTTGTCAGTTCTTCGGATGTGGTCTCACCAGCACTTTAAACAGCTCCAATAAGATTTCCCTTATCGTATACTCCAAACCCCGCTATTATAAGGGCCAACATTCCATTGGCCTTCCTGAATACCTGTTGCACCTGTTAGCAAGCTTTGTGTTTCATGCACAACTAGCCCCCACGTCCTTTTGATCCCTTTGTGTTGCAGCTTTCTGCAGTTTTTCTCCATTTAAATAATACTGTTGTTTTGCTCTCCCTTCCAAGATGAACAATTTCACATTTTCCACATTACACTCCATTTGCCAATTTTTTGCCCACTTACTTAACCTACTAATCGCTTCATTGAGAGGAGTTGGGAGTGGAACCAGTTGTCTTCAGACATTTACATCTGGAGTATTCTGAAGTAATATAATGTATTACTTAATATAGTTGAACTACATGCATCTTCCATTGAAGTCTATCACCTCTACCTCACAAGCTAATTCTTTTGTCTCCCTCTGACTTCGTGCATCTGGCACCTTCTCTTTATACTTTTACATTTCTGGATGTCCATTTGTTCTCTAGTTCTCACATCACTTGTATTGGCTTCTCCTCTTCTCTCTCTTACTGAACATTAACATCTATTGCTGTAGGCCACTGCTGAGCCAATCCGATTCTAGAGTCAGGTGGTGTTGGATTCAAACCAAAACCTGGGGCTTGAGCACTCAACTTAGACTGGCATTCCAGCTCAGTAATGAGGGATTACAGCCTTGCCAAAGGTGTCATCCTTTAGAAAAGAAATTAATTTGAAATCTGATTATGAATTTGAGGTCAGATGCAAGCAATCTTTTTTTCTTTTGTTTTTTCTTGGTTTTTTTTGAGCACAGTACAGGCCCTTCGGCCCACGATGTTGAGTCGACCTATTATCCTACTAAGATCAATCTACCCTGCGTACCCCACATTTTACTTTCCTCCATGTGCCTATCCAAGAGTCGCTTAAATGTCTCTAAAGTATCTGACTCCACTACCACTGCTGGCAGCGCATTCCACACACCCACCACTCTCTATGTGAAGAACCTACCTCTGACATCTTCCCGATACCTTCCTTCAATAACCTTAAAATTATGCCCCCTCGTAATAGTCATTTCTGCCGTGGGAAAAAGTCTCTGACTATCCACTCTATCTATGTCTTGCATCATCTTGCATACCTCTATCAAGTCACCTCTCATCCTTCTTCGCTCCTATGAAAAAAGCCCTAGCTCCCTCAACCTTTCCTCATAAGGCCAGCCCTCCAGTCCAGCAGCATCCTAGTAAATCTCCTCTGCATCCTCTCCAAAGCTTCCACATATTTTCTATAATGGGGTGACCAGAACTGAACACAATATTCCAAGTGTGGCCTAAACAGAGTTTTATAGAGCTGCAGCATAACCTCATGGCTCTTAAACTCAATTCCCCTGACAATGAAAGCCAACACACCATACGCCTTCTTTACAACCCTATCAACTTGGGTCGCAACTTTGAGGGATCTATGGACGTGGACCCCGGGATCCCTCTGTTTCTCCACACTGCCGAGAATCCTGCCATTAAGCCTGTATTCTGCATTCAAATTCAACCTTCCAAAATGAATCACTTGACACTTTTCTGGGTTGAATTCCATCAGTCGCTTCTTTGACCAGCTCTGCATCCTGTCAATGCCCCATTGTAACCTACAACAGCCCTCCACACTGTCCACAACTCCACCAACTTTCATGTCATCGGCAAACTTACTAACCCACCCTTCCACAGAAAGATCACAAACAGCAGACGTCCCAGAACAGATCCCTGCGGCACACCACTGGCCACCCAGCTCCAGGCTGAATACTTTCCCTCTACTACCACCCTCTGTCTTCTACTGGACAGCCAGTTTTGTATCCAGACAGCCACATTTCCCTGAATCCCATATATCCTTCCTTTCTGAATGAGCCCACCATGTGGAACCTTATCGAATGCCTTGCTAAAATCCATATACACCACATCCACTGCTCTACCTTTATCGATGTGTTTTGTCACATCCTCAAAGAATTCAATAAGGCTTGAGGCATGACCTGCCCCTCACAAAGCCATGCTGACTATTTCTAATCAAACTGTGCTTTTCCAAATAATCATCAATACTATCTCTCAGAATCTCCACACAGTCACTACTCAAGAAATGAGGGATAACATTTAAATCTTCAAAAACCATCAATATAGGTGAGTTGGCCATTCACATCATTGCTTTTTTAAGGACCCTGCTTTGCAAACTGACTGCCCTGCTTGTCTACAAAATAACTGATTACATTTCTAAAGAATGCATTAACATTATGAAAGGGATATTATAAATGTAAATCCTGGTTTTTTCCTGTATTTCTAATACTCTGCTTTTCTTCTCTTTTACTTTCATCTGTTGTGGAAATCTCAATGCAAATCATCACTTCACACCTGATTGTCACAAAAATTATCTAGCCTTATGGTTATATAGCAAGAATTGTCATGTGGCACAGAGGTATTATTCCTACCTCAGGGTCAGAAGATCTGGGTACAAGTCTTTCCTCAGGATCTGATGGTCAAAGAGGTACTTCATAACACATCCGAACAGGTGGATTTAAAATATTAAAGTTACATCTTGTAACTGTTACATACAGTATTTGTGGATCTATGGTTGTGTGCAGACTGATAAGACCATTGCTGCCTGGATGAAAACAAGTTCAGGGTTTGGGGAAAATTTGATCGAATTAGACACTATAAGGTTAAGCAGTACATCAGAAAACAATCCAAAATAAGACTGCCAGAAGTATGTGAACTATACACTGATGACAAACCAAAAGAACCAGAAGGGACTAAAGAAACATTGATTTCCCGAATGCACTGCTTGAAAGGATGACAGAAAAAGATTCAATGCTAACTTTTTCAAGATAACCAGATCAAACTTGAATGGGAAAATATGGTACGACCTGGGAAACAGCCGACAAACTGGGTAGCTTTTATAAAGAGCCAGGACAAGTATGAAGGGACAACAGCGTCATTTGATTATTCATAACTTACCCGAGCAGTAGAAAAAGACCAACCAAAATAGAGAGGAGTAGGCAAGCTGATGTTTCGGGTCCAGACCCTTCTTCCGAAATGGGGGAAGGGAAGGGGATTGTAAAATAAATAGGGAGAAAGGGGGAGGCGGACAGAAGATGGATAAAGGAGAAGATAGGTGGAGAGGAAACAGACAGGTCAAGGAGGCAGGGTTGGAGCCAGTAAAGGTGAGTGTAGATGGGGAGTTAGGGAGGGGATAGGTCGGTCCAGGGAGGACGGACAGGTCAAGGGGGCGGGATGAGGCTAGTAGGTAGGAAATGGGGGTGGAGCTTGAGGTGGGAAGAGTGGATAGGTGGGAGGACAGGTTAGGGAGGCAGGTATGAGCTGGGCTGGTTTTGGGATGCGGTCGGGGGAGGGGAGATTTTGAAGCTTGTGAAGTCCACATTGATACCATTGCGCTGCAGGGTTCCCAAGCGAAATATGAGATACTGCTCCTGCAACCTTCGGGTGGCATCGTTGTGGCACTGCAGGAGGCCCAGGATGGACATGTCGCCCAAGGAGTGGGAAGGAGAATTGAAATGGTTCGCGACTGGGAGGTGCAGTTGTTTGGTGCAAACCAAGCGTAGGTGTTCCACAAAACTTTACCTTTACTGGCTCCAACCCTGCCTCCTTGACCTGTCTGTCTCCTCTCCACCTATCTTCTCCTTTATCCATCTTCTATCTGCCTCCCCCTTTCTCCGTATTTATTTCAGAGTCCCCGTCCCCCCCATTTCTGAAGAAGGGTCTAAACCCGAAACGTCAGCTTTCCTACTCCTCTGATGCTGCTTGGCCTTCTGTGTTCATCCAGCTCTACACATTGTTGTCTCAGATTCTCCAGCATCGGCAGTTCCTACTATCTCTCCCCAACCAAAATAGATCCTGCTTGGTAGGACAAACATTGCTAGTTTATTGACAGCCTAACTAACTTTTGAAATACTCACCACACAAGACAAGATCATAAATTTATTTACTTTTTGTAGGAATGAAGTTGCTAAGAATGAATACAGCTTTCTAAATAGCACAGAGGCAAACTATTTTGACAGCATGGAACAGGACAACAGAGAAAGCTAGATTAGTGAGACTTCTACGGGCACTGTGTAGACATGTTTCCACAAAGAAAAAGGATAGTACTGTTAAATCTGGAGCCCCTTGGTTATCCTGAAGTACTCAGGGTAATATACAGCAGAAAAAGACAGCTTATGACAATCTTCTAAACAGTAATACTCGAGGAAGCTTAAAGGAATAAAGAAATTTCAGGAATTGAGTGAAAAAGGAAATTAGGAAAATAAAGAAAGGGTATGCAAAAATGATGGCTGGCAAAATTAAGGAAAATCTAAAGATTTCAATAGAATAAGAAGAAGATGGCAAAGTAAAGAGTTGAACCTATCAGAGATATACATGGCAACCTGTGTATGGATGCAGACGATGTGGGCAGGATTCTTAATGAGTCCTTTTTGGATGAGGCACTGCAAATATACACTAAACACTATCTTTAATTATAGGAGTTCATCAAGCACTTGGCATTTATGTCCTTCATTGCATTTTACTCCAATATAACTATATTCCCACGAGAACCTATCAAAGGCTGCAATGCAATTCACAGGGGCATAATGACCCTAGTTCCCTAAATTACAATAAGTTTTATCTTTGTATTGGACAGGAGGAAAAAGAAAGGATGAATTGCACAAACAAGTTAACCCACTAACTGTTCCATGGTACTTACATAGATTTCCATTTTTCTGTACAAGCCATAGTTTAGAAGCAGGTTATGCGTCATTCGAATTCTGTGGGGTTTCATTGGATGGCCCTGTCCATAGTAGTAATTCCCAACATCACCTGCATTTAACAAATGAAAAGATAATAAAAAGCTTCCCGCACACTGGTATACAACAGACAGTATCTGAAGACCTGAAATACAACTAGTACACAATAACCAAACTGATTACTGATCAGCAAGATGCAAGAGGGTTATTATAATTTATCCATTGTCTTTGGGATATTATTCAGTTTACACCCAAAAGACAATACAACCTATACTGTAATGAACACTCATGCTGTTGATGAGCTGTTATGGGTTAATTAACATTGCCCTTGAATCATTTCCAAGGAAATGTAAAACGATATAATCTCTCCAGTTCATGCATCTGTAAGCCACGATTAGGTGGCTGGTCATCTTAGGAGCCTGGGGACAACAGCAAAACTGATTTTCTATCAGTCGAGTACAAAAAGATGTATCCTAGTTAAGAGTTGATAAACTGAGTTAATGACAAACAAATAGAAATAAGTTTTGATGCAGAATTCACCTTCTCCATCCATTCCCCTTTTGCCACAAATGCACCTCAGTTTACTGATGGAATTCAAAAGATTAGGCATAACTATACACGTCAAAAAATACCGATACTTCACAAATTTATTAAGAGTGTTTGGAGGATGTAATTATTAGGCTAGATAAAGGGCAACTAGTATATGTTGGATACTTCGGTTTCCAAAACACATTAAGGGATTAATATAGAGTTGGTAATACATCAGCAGGAAATTGGTTCCAAGACAGGAGACAGTTTGCAGATTGTAACTAGTAGAACACTGCAAGGATCAATTTCAATTGAAGCCTATTATCCATAATTTATATCAAGGGCGGACAAAGATATGGAGAGAAACAAACATGTTTACTAATGATATAAGCTAAGTTGGGAACGTAAGCTTTGAGAACACAAAGAAGTGGCAAGGAAATATATCCATGTGTTTATGGGCAACAGGATGACAATCAGAGTAGAAGGTGGAGAAATGAGATTATTCACTCCAGTCCTAGGTAACTTCCATGACATACAAGTGCAAGGCAATGATCATTTTCAACTGTTTTGTGAAGGGTAGGTCGTGCCCCACAAACCTTATTGAGTTCTTTGAGAAGGTGACCAAACAGGTGGATGAGGGTAAAGCGGTTGATGTGGTGTATATGGATTTCAGTAAAGCGTTCGATAAGGTTCCCCATGGTAGGCTATTGCAGAAAATATGGAGGCATGGGATTGAGGGTGATTTAGCGGTTTGGATCAGAAATTGGCTAGCTGTAAGAAGACAGACAGTGGTGGTTGATGGGAAATGTTCATCCTGGAGTTCAGTTACTAGTGGTGTACCTCAAGGATCTGTTTTGGGGCCACTGCTGTTTGTCATTTTTATAAATGACCTGGATGAGGGCGTAGAAGGATGGGTTAGTAAATTTGCGGATGACACCAAAGTCGGTGAAGATGTGGATAGTGCGGAAGGATGTTGCAGTTTACAGAGGTACATAGATAAGCTGCAGAGCTGGGCTGAGAGGTGGCAAATGGAGTTTAATGCAGAAAAGTGTGAGGTGATTCACTTTGGAAGGAGTAACAGGAATACAGAGTACTGGGCTAATGGTAAGATTCTTGGTAGTGTGGATGAGCAGAGAGAGCTCGGTGTCCATGTGCATAGATCACTGAAAGTTGCCACCCAGGTTGATAGCGTTGTGAAGAAGGCGTACGGTGTGTTAGGTTTTATTGGTAGAGGGATTGAGTTTCAGAGCCATGAGGTCATGTTGCAGCTGTACAAAACTCTGGTGCGGCCGCACTTGCAGTATTGCGTACAGTTCTGGTCACCGCATTATAGGAAGGATGTGGAAGCATTGGAAAGGGTGCAGAGGAGATTTACCAGGATGTTGCCTGGTATGGAGGGAAGGTCTTATGAGGAAAGGCTGAGGGACTTGAGGCTGTTTTCGTTAGAGAGAAGAAGGTTAAGAGGTGACTTAATAGAGACATACAAGACGATCAGAGGATTAGATAGGGTGGACAGTGGGAGCCTTTTTCCTCGGATGGTGGTGGCTAGCACGAGGGAACATAGCTTTAAATTGAGGGGTGATAGATATAGGACAGATGTCAGAGGTAGGTTCTTTACTTAGAGTAATAAGGGCATGGAATGCCCTGCCTGCAAAAGTAGTAGACTCGCCAACTTTAAGGGCATTTAAATGGTCATTGGATAAACATATGGATGATAATGGAATAGTTTAGGTTAGATGGGCTTCAGATTGGTTTCACAGGTCGGCGCAACATCGAGGGCCGAAGGGCCTGTACTGCGCTGTAATGTTCTATGTTCTATGTTCAACAAGGGACAATCCAACCATCGCCCCATAACATTCAATGGCATTACCATCACTCAATCTCCCACTGTCAATATCCCAGTTATCAATAACAGACCCTTGATGACACCACTCCTGAAGAACTTCAACCTTAACTTCCATATCTACAACTTGAATTTGAGACCAATGTATTCACTGGTGACAGACACAATGTGGGTACAGAAATCGGGGAGGAGGTCCATGACCTTGCAGGCTTAACAGCAGATAATCTCCAGGGCAGGATGAAATGTACCCCAGGTTGTTTAGTGAGGCAAGAATGGATAAAGCAGTGGTGCTTGCAACAATTTTCAATTCCTCTCTAGCCACAGAAGTGCCATAGCACAGCCATCATGTACCATTTTCAAGAAAAGAGCAAGGGATAAACCAGGAAAACACAGTTCAGTCAGCAGTTTACATCGGTTGTAGGAAAACTATTACATGCAATTCTGAGAGACAGGAATAATCTATATTTGGAGATTCAGGGATTAATTGAGAATAGTCAGAATGGCTTTGTTAAGTGGACGTCATGTCTCACTAATTTGATTCAATTTTTGAAGAGGTAACCAGGTATGTAGATGAGGGCAATGCTTTTGATGTAGTCTACTTGGACTTCAATAAGGCTTTTGATAAGGTCCCGCATGGGAGACTGATAGCGAAGGTGACAGCTCAGGGCATCCAAGGAAATTAAGCTAAATGGATCCCCAACTGGCTGAGTGGCAGGAAGCTGAGGGTGATGGTCACGGGGTGTTTTTCCGACTGAACGTCTATGTCCAGCAGGATCCCATAGGGGTCGGTGTTGGGACCCATGCCTTTCATGGTTCTTATAAATGCTTTACAGGTGATCGTAGAAGGGTTGATCAGTGAAGACCAAGGATTAGAGGGACTTCAGTGTGCATATTGGACTAGTTCCTTAAGGTATTAGGATAGATGGATAAAGCAATTAAGGTTGATTATGGGATACTTGCCTTTATTAGCGGAGGCATAGAGTTTAAAAGCAGGGAGGTTATGGTAGAACTGTATAAAATGTTCATTATGCCAGTTAGAGAAACCACACTATAGGAGGAATGTGATTTCACGAGAGGGTGCACAGGAGATTGCCTCGGCTGGAGAGTTATTAAAACAGATCGGACAGTTGTTTTCTTGGAGCAAAGGAAACTGAGGGGTGGGCTTGTTTGAGATGCAAAAAATTATGAGGGGTATGAGACAGTAGACAGGAAACAACTCTTCCCCTTGATGGAGGGATCAATGACCAGGGCCACTGATTTGGGTTAAGGGGCAGAAGGTTTAGAGATGTGAAGAAAAATCTTCTTTTTGCTTAGAGCGTGGTGGGAATCTGGAACTCACTGCCTGTAAAAGGTGGGAGAAGCAGAAACCAGAAGTAGTGATCAGATGTGCACTTGTGAATGCCAAGGCGTACAGACTATGGGCCAAGTGCTGGAAAATGGAATTAGAAAAGTCAGGAGGTTGTTTTTGACCCGCTTGGACTTGATGGGCCTTTTTCTGTGCTGCAGATGTCTATGATTAATATTTTAGGTAAAAATTACTATCTTTTACAGGAGTCCTTTTTCAAGGGCTTACATGTGTATTTGACTGAAACCCATTCAGTACTCTGTATATAGTTTGGCTACTTTGCAGCATCCACTGGTTGTCCAGCTGTCCTCTGCCAGTCGCTACGACATTGTGACAGGTGTACCCTTAGCAAAGGCCTGTCTGTGGTCAGATAGGTTTAGCTGAGCTCCTGAGATGTGGGATGAGATTGGCAGAAGGCAAACTGACTGCAGGGCATTTCTCAACAGTGTCTCCTATTTGCTACCTTCCAATAGCGAGAGAGAGAAGGGGCTCTGGGGGAATGAACAGACTGACTAAAATTCTGTGGAATTTTAGGGGAATGAGATGAGATCGGAGGAAAACATGAAAATTTAAAGGAGACTGAAGGATCAGAACCAAGAGTTGTTTCGCTTAGCTGAAAAGTATAGTACATAGGTGTGCAGTCTCAGGATGAAGGGGCACTCATTTAGGCCAAAGATGAGCAGAAACTACTGTACTCAAAGGGCTGAGTGTCTTTGGCACTGTATTTCTGAAGGTCGTGAATGCTCCATTGCTGAGTTTAAAACTTGAGATTGACAGCTTATGCTGGCTACTCAGAGAATCGATGGCTGCAGGGAGAAACGAGGAGAGTAGAACTGAGGCGGATGATCAGCCATGATTGTATGACCTGTTCATGCGCCCCTTCCTGGGGGGAGGGGGGGGGG
>NW_025969051.1:14839-17672 GCF_021869965.1 Rhincodon typus
GGGGGGAGGCGGTCCCAGGGTCAGAGTCCGCTCCCCTCCCGGGGCCCTGGGTGGTGGGGAGGTGAGTCCCAGCCCCGCTCCCCTTTATCCTGCAGCCCCGGCCCGGCCTTACCGTCATAGTAATAGCAGACCTTCTTCTTGCCGCCGCCCTGGGCCAGCGCCATTTTACCCGCGGCCTCCTGCAGCAGCGCAACCAACCCTGCTGCCACCCCTGCGCTGCGTCACCATGAACGACAGCGACCTGGACCAACCACAGAGCGGCATGTGGGAGGGCGGGTCCTAAAACTCTGTGACGTCTACGGACAGCGTCCAATGGAAGTTACGGCGCGCGGGACCGGCTGGGCCAGCAGGTTTGGTTGGGCGGGACGGGCTGTTTCCCCCTGGCGGCTGGGTCTCGCCATTACATCCATTTTGGGGGAGGGGTTGCCCTTTACAAAAGGGTTTGCAACAAAAACTAAAGCAATAATAAAAAGAATTAAATTGGCCTTGGTGGACACACACTCAAACTGCCCCATTATTTTATACACTTTCAGATTTGATCACTCTCTGCCTGACGTGGTGCAATCAAGAATGTGTGCTTGCAGTGTGGGAGGTCATGGCTTCATTCCCCAATCCAGGATGAGCACATTAGTACAAAGAGGATAGAGGGAGATAGATGCCTATTAATCAACACAAAGGATAAGAATAAAACATAGAAAGTGATTGATGCCAAAATATTATGTGTTTTCAAGAGGAAGGTAGATAGAGCTTGAATGGCTAAAGGGCTCAAGGATATGGATGGAGGAACGTGTTTAGTGTATTGAGCTCAATGATCAGCCATGATCGCATCGAATGGTGGGGGAGGTTCATGGGGCCTACTTGTGTTCCTATCCTCTATGTGTCTATGATAGTGAATTCCACAGGCTCGCTGTATGAGTGCAGAAGTTTCTCCTCATCTAATGTAAAAAGCTGAGACTACAAAATGGCCATCTTCTAGTTGCAGCTAAAGGGACTGGAAAAGCTGTTTAATAAACTCTTCCACACTCCTCCGTGACAGTTTGTCTGCTAGCTCTCTGCAAAACCAATTCTGCTTGTCCCACAATCACTCCTGCATTATGAGCAATTAGTTCCCCTTCTTTAAGGGGATCTGAAATAGAAGAGAGCATGTGATCAGCTACTAACCAGGTTACTAACCAAAAGGCATCAAGGGTACAGGGAGAAATGGAATTTGGCATTAAGGTTGAGCATCAGCCACGATCACATTGAATGGTTCTTATTTCTATGTTTCATAGAAAGGCCCTTCGGCCCACAATGTTGTGCCGACCTATTATCCTACTAAGATGAATCTACCCTGCATACCCTACATTTTACTATCCTCCATGTGCCTATCCAAGAGTCACTTAAAAGTCTCTAAAGTATCTGACCCCACTACCACAGACGGCAGTGCATTCCACACGCCTACCACTCTCTATGTGAAGAACCTATCTCTGACATCTCCCCTATAGCTTCCTCCAATAACCTTAAAATTATGCCCCCTCGTAATAGTCATTTCTGCCCTGGGAATAAGTCTATTACTATCCACTCTATCTATGCCTCTCATCATCTAGTAAACTTCTATCAAGTCACCTCTCATTCTTCTTCACTCCAATGAATATAGCCCTAGCTCCCTCAACCTTTCCTCATAAGACCTGCCCTCCAGTCCAGGCAGCATCCTAGTATATCTCCTCTGCACCCTCTCTAAAGCTTCCACATCTTTCCTTTAATGAGGTGACCAGAACTGAACACAATATTCCAAAAAGCATATTGAATTAAAAATAAATCAATGAAACTAAATGGAAAAAAGAAATCACAAAACTTAAATTGGAGTTGATTATGTACATGAGAGGGAGGTAGACAAAAGAAAATTGGAAATGTGAGGAAATTTACACCAAAGCATTGGATTAGCAGCACGGGCACAACTGGCCAAATAATCAACTTAATTTTTGTTATTAATATAATGTGATGGAAGGCATGTAATTTATATATATTTTAAGATCATTTATTTTAGATTTTGGATTTTGAACTTGTGGTATGTGGGTTTTGATCTTTCTGTAAGGAGTTTAATGATTAACATGTCAGTGCTTTCAGAGCCAGTAATTTTAAAAAAAAGCATTGGAGAGAAAGTTTTTTGTATTGGGAAAATTTTCTAAAGAAAAGAGTAAACATTTAGGAATACTAGCTTGCTTTCAGTTTTAGAACATAGAACTGTACAGCACAGTACCGGACCTTCGGCCCACGATGTTGTGCCGAGCTTTTACCTCAACCTAAGGTCTATCTAACATCCACCCTTATCTTATACTATCATCCATATGCCTATCTAATAGCCGCTTAAATGTCCCTAATGAGGTCGACTCCACTACCCTCACCAGCAATGCATTCCACGCCCCTACCACTCTCTGAGTAAAGAACTTACCTCTGATATCTCCCCTATATCTACCTCCACTCACTTAAAACTATGCTCCCTCATAATCGCTACCTCCACCCTAGGAAAAAGCCTTTGGCTGTCCACTCTATCTATACCTCTGATCATTTTGTACAGTTCTATCAAGTCACCTCTCATCCTTCATCATTCTAAAGAGAAAAGCCCGAGCTCTCTCAACCTTTCCTCGTAAGACCTTCCCTCCATTCCAGGCAACATCCTGGTAAATCTCCTCTGCACCTTTCCCAACGCTTCCACATCTTTCCTGAAATGAGGCGACCAGAATTGCACACAATACTCCAGATGTGGCCGAACCAGGATTTTGTATAGCTGGAGCATAACTTCACGGCTCTTGAACTCAATCCCTCTATTAATGAAAGATAACACACCATACGC
>NW_025969052.1:0-17648 GCF_021869965.1 Rhincodon typus
TTGAAATCCTGACCAAAAGCAGTCCTCAGTCGGCTGCTTTTCCTGCACTCATGACATGACACCACCCTCAGTCTCAATGCTGCTTGGCTTCTTGATCCACACCTTATTTCTTCTCCCACTCACCTCTCACTGTGGAGACTTTACTTCTTGCAGTAAGACATACTAATTATTTCCAGTGCTTTCTATTTTTTTATTTTAGATCTCAGGCAAATGCAGTATTTGTTTTTACTATTGTTATTGACACATTTGCACTTGCTACCCTGGAACTTTACCATCGTTCATTTGTCCTCAAGGAATTTGGGATGATGAAAAAGTTTCGACACACTCCTCTGTTCCACAGTCCATGCACACAGGATCCAACCACACCTCATTGTCACCAAACACTTCCTCATCAAATCTCTACAGTGCAGAAAGATGCCCTTTGGCCCGTTGAGTCTGCACTGATCTCCGAGAGCATTTCAGCCAGACCCACACCCCCTTCCCCAATCCCCATAGTCCCGCATGGTGTTTTTTATCATGGCTAACTCACCGAAACTTGTACATCCCTGGACCCTGTGGGGCAATTTAGCATAGCCAATCCACCTAGTCATGGGAGAATGTGCAAACTCCACACAGACAGTCACCAGAGGCTGGAATTGAATGCCAGTCCTTGCCGCTGTGATGCAGCATTGCTAACCACTGTGCCCCTGCCCACTCAGACAACTGTGCATCCAATGATAGGACCCCCGTAGTGAGGTTAAAAGCTAAGCAGTAGGTATAGGAGCCCTTTGGAAGGAATCTGTAACCTAACTTAGTCAAAGAATGTGGGTGCACAGCTCAGGTTGGCTGATCAGCAGGAAATGGCTTAACTTTATATATTCAAAACATTGTTGTTGAACATTTTATTTATCAAGACTCTTAAAACAATTCCATTGCAGTTACTTGTTTCATCTCATGATTGATTTTAAAATTGTAATTCTTCACTGCTTTACAACTAATCAATGGTGAAAAACTGTGCCGGCAACCACTTGAGCAAACTAAGGTCACCATTTTCAGAAGTTATTGTTTACTGGGACACTCATTTCATGAACCAGCAGTTACATAGATAGGCTCACTGTTCAAGAGATCCATTTTAATGTACTTCAGACAGAAATTGAACACTGGACTACAATTAATAAAAATAGATCGGTGCTTTGAGCTTGAAAAGGAACAGTTTGTCAGTTGTTGGGTAAAAAACAGCGCAGTGGAGCTTACTGACATCTCTTCGAAAGAACTATAATAGGGAATTTGGGTTGAACAATCTCCTGGACTATAGAAAAACTGACAATTAAAATATAAATTCTTCTCAATGTTTACTTCATGACTCGGCAAGCTTCAGTACTTTTACATTGCAGATATTCAAGCTTGGTGGCTATTGGTTTTGCTTGCAATATCATATCCAAATACCCATATCTGAAACAATCCCGGTTCAGAAAAGTAATCTTTGAAAAACCTGCTGCATATATATTATATTAATCAAAGTCATCTATTTAGAACTTCTCAAGCTGGAAATAATTTCAGAACAAAGGAGAAATCTGCAAGGTATTTACCTTAATCTGTTCACTTAAAAAAAATAGAATGAGTTTCTTCAACCCAAGAAGGGGAACCTTACATAATGTATCCTAAAATCCTGAATCCACTCCAAGTTTCCTTAACTGAATCGGTTTGCTTTACAGTTGTGGGTTGCATGTTTGAGTACACAGTTGAAAGTTTTACACATTGAAATCTTGTAATTTGCTCCATGTTGGTTTACCATGGCAACGTTATATGTGATGCAGCGCAACTTGCAAACCCTAAGACATCGTGACATTGACTGAGAGAAAACTCCCAACCTACTTCCAGAAATGGTCAGCATGGAATTTTTGAGAGCCCGATCAACTACAACTTACATTCACATAGCGTCTTTAATCTCATTTAACATGTGGAGGTGTTTTACAGGATTGTTACCAATCAAAATTTAATCATAAGGTCGCCGTACTCTCAGAGGACCATGGATCTGCTCTCTCTTTAGAGACAACGAGCAAGAGAGAGATGACTTTGGTGAGTTTAGAAATCACATGACACCAGGTTAGAGTCCAACAGGTTTATTTGAAAACACAAGCTTTCAGAGCCTCAGTCCTTCTTCAGGTTTGTGTGATTTCTGATCTTGTCCACACCAGTCAAACACTGGCACCTCCACATCAGGCTGGTGAGTTTAACCTGAGGCTCACCATACCTCAGATAAGGGGAGAGATGGAGAAGGTGGAAATCCTTTGGTAATCTCAGTGAAATTTACTGTGGAGCCATATCAGGAGACATCAGGTAAATTGACTTAAAACATGGTTCAAGAGGTGAATTTTTAGGAAATTTCACAAAAGGGGAAGGGAGAGATGTGCAGTTTGAGCTTAAGGGTTAGATAGCTGAAAGCAGAGTCCATATTTATGGAACGATTATGTCATGGACAAAATTTGCATGCTCCCTTACCATTGCAATCAAAGTGATTTATGATGTGACATGCAGCTATATTCTTACTGCCAGATCGATGACCCCATTTAAATAATTTTATGAAAGTTTTAAAATTAAAGAAAGATACCGAATGTTCCACACTTGGTCCGGAGATTTAAACTATAACATGTCATTCATTAGACTCATACACACGTTATTGCCCACATAACACAATTAGTGGAATCTTCTGGAGGCCTGAGTGACGTGGGACAGAGTGGGATTTGTGGCAGAATTGGACGAGAAGTCTGCTGAGGTCTATCTCAATGTTTGTAGCATCTCACTTCGTCTTTTAACAAGCAAGTTTCTTGCTAGGTAGTGGCAAGTTGCCAATTAAGGAGGATTATAACTTGTCAAACGTCTTGTTAATGGCCCATCTCACCTCATTAATAGTCAGCTTCCTATCTTACTAAATGTGCTAAATAAGCTAAATGTTGAGAACTCGACGTGGAAATCAGTGCAGACACAGAGACAGTCTGCTTGTCATGCTTGTCAGTCGGGATCTGTTCAGTGAGTGGAGAGAGACATCTTTGATTTACAGCACACTGAAACATCAATGTAATACCTAAAGTATGTGCCAGCTGCCTGCACAGCAAACACACTGCATATCCATTCATCCAAATGGCCATGACGGAAACCTTTGGAGGCCAGTCCTCAGTCTAGTCAAGACTAGACTGTTGTCATTTGGGGACTTTGTTTCATCCGTTATGGGCGAAAGGCACATGCAGTTCAGGGGTTTGGTCATGGTCAGCTGTTTGCTTGAGTGGTTCCTTGGCAGGGATCTAGGGAGTGGCCTGTAGTCAGTCCTGTAGGACTGCCAACACAAGCACTCAGGGAAATTGCATATCATGAGTCGAAGAGCTCTAAAACCAGCGGTCAGGGATCTGTTGTGTCACATACATGTAGGGATGGCTCATCAAAGTTAGTCAGGATTTTAGGATGAACAGAGTCCTGGGGCACAGTCTGTCAATCGTTCAGAAAGGTGCAAGCGGGGTTCTGTTCTGTCGGGGGAGTCACGGCCATTCAGCGGAAAGAAAAGGCATTGGCAGAAGTGAGAACAAGAGGATTAAGTGGCGGGGGGTACTTCTGGGTGTATATGGACCTGTGCAGACAACGCTGGAGTGCAGAATAGTTCACAGGAGGGGGTGTTAGTCGCAATCATCATCACTGTAGCCACCACAAGGAGGATAAGGGTGGGTATCATTAAAGTTTAGGACTGACATCCAGGGAGCAGGGAGGGCAATTATCGATGATATTCAATATAGTGGATCTCCACATTGTGGGGGAATGGGTAAAAGTGGCTGTTGGGGTGGGTGTGAGATGAAAGGGGACAAGGAGTGCCTGCATGAATACCTGGTGACCTCGTGCTGATGGTACCCACCGTGAGCTATTGTTTTGTTTTCCCTTCCAAAATGAATGACTTCACATTTTCCCATATTATACTCTATTTGTCAACATTATGCCCACTTATTTAATCTATCAATATCTCTCTGTATACTGTTTGTATCCCACTCGCAACCTGCATTTCTATCTATTTTGTTGTCTGTAAATTTAGCTACATTCACTTCCTTCCTCCAAGTCATTAATACGTGTTGTAAGATGAAGTCGTCCCAGCACTGATCGCTGTGGAACCCTACTGGTCATGGATCACCAACCTGAAAAAGAACAGCTTATCACCACCCGCTGTTTCCTTCTCGTTAGCCAATTCTCTATCCATGCCAACACCGTGGGCTCTTATCTTATGACTTAGCCTTTTATGAGGTACTTTGTTAAGCACCTTCTAGAAGTCCAAATATAACACATCAACTGGTTCTCCTCTATGCACTCTGATTGAGACTTGAAAAATTTGAATAAATTAGTCAGACACAATTTCCCTTTCATGAAGTCATGATGACTCTGCATGATTTGATTCTGATTCTCTAAGTGTGCTGCTATTACTTCCTTAATAATTGATTCCAGTACTTTTCCAACAATAGGTGTTAGGCTAATCGGCCTATAGGTACCCACTTTTTACCTCCCTCCCTTTTTGAGTCGGGATGTTGCATTGGCAGCTTTTCAATCTTCTTGTACATCTCCAGAATCCAAGGATTTTTGGGAAAATTACAACCAACTCATCCACTATCTCTTTTAGGATGCTACAATGCAAACCATTAGTTACAGGGCACTTATCTGCCTTTCGTCCCATTAGTTTGTCTAATACTACTTCTTTCTCCCCTGTATTCTTTCATGTTAAGCATAGAATCTCTACAGTGTGGAAAAGGACATTTGGCCCATCAAATCCACACCAACCCTCCAAAGAGCATTCCACTCAGACCCTGCCCCATCCATGTAACCCTGCATTCACCATAGCTAACTCCCTGAGCCTGTACATCCCTGGACAACTTAGCATGGCCAATTCACCTAACCTGCACACCTTTGGACTGTTGGAGGAAACCAGAGCACCTGGAGGAAACCCAAGCAGACATGGGGATAATGTGCAGACTCCATAAGAGAACACCCATGGGTGGGATCAAACCTGGGTCCCTGGCACTGAGAGGCACACTGAGCCACAGTGCCACCAGGGATTTTCACCATAACTTCCACCATAAAAATCTTTTCAAGATCTTAAAAGATTTCTTTTTATTCACTCATAGGCATCGCTGGCTGGCCAGCATTTACTGCCTGTCCCTAGTTGCCGTTGAGAAGTTGGAGGTGAGCTGCCTTCTTGAACCGCCGCAGCCTATGTGCTGTAGGTTGGCCCACAATGCCCTTAGGGAGGAAATTCTAGGAATTTTGACCCAGCAACACTGAAGGAAAGGTGATTTATTTCGAAGTCAAGATAGTGAGTGGTTTGGAGGGGAACTTGCAGCCGATGGTGTTCCCATGTATCTGCTGCCCTCATCCTTCTAGATGGAACTGGATTTGGAAGAAGCTGTCTGAGAATCTTTGATGAAGCAATTTAAGGATCTCTCCGTTGTGCACCCACAAATGCATCAGGACAGTGACTGGAGAGCAGGAGTCTAGGGAAAAGTCATATGGATCTTGAAATATTAATTCTGTTTCTCTGTACACAGATGCTGCTGGAGTGTCTTCAGCACTTTATGTTTTAATTACAACTCCTATTGGCTTTGACTGCATTCTCTTTAATTGGTTGTAAATAAAAGTTAATGTTTGGTATTGTCCGATAGCTTGCCTGTGGGTGATGTTCCCTGTGCTGGACAGCGACAAGCTGTGAGTATCCAGTGAGCACTGGCAACAGTGGCATGCAGATTTAGAGTGTTTAGATGGGAAGTAACTATGAACAGGTTAAGAACAGTGAAAGATCTTGCTTGGCTTCACAGTGGAAATCCCTCTAAAAATCCTGCTCAACTCACACTTACCCAAAATGTAAGATTCAGCCCAACATGTTTACAATGTATAATTATCTCAGTCATCCGTCACAACAGTTCCTTAATTTAGTTGACAGTTTGCTTGGGGAGAAGATCTTCACAAACAGAGGTTACTCAGTAAGCTGCTTGGCTTTTGAAGTTAAATTGTCAGGAGGCTCTTTTTTTATTCATCCATGGGATGTGGATGTCGATGGCTGGGCCAATATTTATTGCCCAGCTCTATTGTCCTTGAGAAAGTGGCAGAGAACTGACCTTTTGAACTGCTGCATTCCGTTTGGTGAGGGTAGACCCATAATGCTATTTGGTTGGGAGTTCTAGGACTTTGATCTGGGAATGCTGAAAGAATAGCTCCCCATTATTGAGGATGAAGATATTTTTGGAGCCTCCTTCTCCAGTGAGTAGTTTAATTGGTAGTTAGTTACTCAGATAAATTTGAAGTTAGAATGGTTTGGGGAGAGGTCTTTCTTCCACTTTTAAGGTATTGCTATTTGTTATCTTGCCTTATCTTTATTAGTTGACTGCAAGTGGTTTGATGGCTTTCTTATGGTCTCAGCAAAGTTATTTCTTGCTATTTTACAGGAAGGCAAATAAAGCTCTGTCTTACCCACATGATCTGTTGCAAGTCCCTTTACCAACTAGGCACATGGCCTGCTTGATAAATATCTGTGTTGTCATTCAACACTTACCCCGTCTGGATTCAGAGGGACTATTGCAATTCAGTGAGAATTCAATGAGCACCCATTCACATTCATCGCACAAACATTAAGATTCAATACCTTCTGTCCATAGTGAACAGAAAAATGACTTGCCTGGAATCTTTTAGTTGATGTTCCATCCTTAAACAAAGGGGAAGTGTGAATTCCCCTGTTGGCAGCAAGTGTCCATAGCTAATTTTAAATCTCAGGAAGTATGCAGCTGATACTGCCAAAGGTCAGTGTATTTTTGTTCAAACTTTTATCGTATTGCCTGAAAGTTCAGCAAATACTGGAACATGATAAACAAAAAAGACAGATGAGCTTAACTGCAGACTTAAGTGCCAGGAATGCAGGTACAATGGTAGAGATGCGAAACTTGATGCGTCATCAGCCAGTAGCTAATCCTTGGAAATTGCCAGGGCTTGGATTAGTTCAGTTGGCTGGATGGCTGATTTGTGGTGCAGTCTGCTTCCTACAGCTGGGGTTCACTTCCTGCACTGGCTGAGATTACCATGAAGGACTGTCCTTCACAATTTATCCCCTAACGTGAAGCATAGGTGATCTTCAGGTTAAACCCTCAATAATGGGAGAGCAACCCATGATCTAGTAGGACTATGCTGACTTTACCTTGTGACTGTAACTGTGGACAGGGAACCCCTGTGACTTGTTTGGGCTGGCATCAATGCCCAGGGCATTAGCGTCCCATTCCTAAACACCCAAAATTGCAGGCTTGACCACTTTAATTGATGCCAGCCTCTGTTTTGACCCAGTGCTGTAAAACCCAAACCAAAGCTTCTCTCATTATCCAAACCCAGAAAGAAAGACAGCCTGCAACAGGGAAACAAGAAACTGAATGGCAGTTCATTTGTTTTGCTTTCATTTAAAATTGTGACATGAAGTGGAAATTCGATCAGCAATCTTTTATAATAAGAAAAAATCATTACTACTGATGTCTGTATCACATTTTCCACAAATATTTTCACAGAACCTATTGATTTATCATCATAGAATCCATACAATGTGGAAACAGGCCCTTCAGCCCAACAAGTCCACACCGACCCTCAGAACATCCCACCCAGACCCATCCTCCTATAACCCACCTAATCTACGCATCCCTGAACACTAACAGGCAATTTAGCATGGCCAATACCCACCTAGCCTGCACATCCTTGGACTGTAGGTGGAAACTGGAGCAAACCCGCATAGACACGGGGAGAATGTGCAAATTCCACACAGATAGTTGCCCAAGGGTGAAATTGAAGGGCGCTGTGAGGCAGTAGTGCTAACCATTGACCCACCGTGCTGCCCAAATGCGTCTTGATTACAAAGAAGGTACTACAGAAAGGTACTAATTAAACTCTGAAATATTTTAATCTCACAATTAATGATTTGGATTGATACTACTACTTTTTATGTTTAAGGCCAAAATAATAATCCTAATGGTCTGTGTGCATTTAATTAAACAATGCAAATGAGGTTCCCTCCAGCTTCTTTCAGGAGAACTGTCAATAGGAGAGAAAAGTGAAGCAACTATTGGGTGACAATGAGGAGAATTTATCGTCAGCACTTTGCTACAACTAACTTATGATTTTATTGTGAATTTTTTTGTTTAATTGATTCTTAATAGATACACGAAGGCATGATGCAACTATTGATGAATGACAGATAGGTATTTATTGATGAATGGAGTTTCTGAGGTTGATTATGTTTCCTGTGGGTGTAATTAATGCTCTCCTTTATTTTATCAAAATCTCCTCATTCCTCTGCAATAACCCTTCTTCTAATACTCCATAAATGCCACAAGTCAATTTTTCAAGTACGTTGAAGGACACTTTGTGCATACATCCAGGTAACACACTAGGTCCAACTGAAAATCATTTTGTTGTTTTCTCCACAGTTAGTTTGCTGAATCTGTTGAAACATACAGTAGCAAAAACAAATATTTTTAAATCAAGTACGTTCTCAGCTTTTGCCTTTTGATTTGTTTTTTGAATAACTTAACAGGTTGTTGCGACATCTGACTGGTGCTAAATATTTTATCAGTAAACAAAGTGACCCGAAATCAATTATAGAAATGCCAAGGTGATTATGTTTTATGTCAGTACAATTCTTCAACATTTTAGATGAATTGTTTAATCTTATTTTTAATATACTTGGTCGGCAATGAATAGAATACAAATGGTAAGTATAAAATATTCAAACACTGCCTTTAAGAGGTTCAACGAAAGTAGATATTTGAAGCTTTCAAGTTCTTTTCTTCCATAGGCCAACACTATCGTAAACTCATTCTGACTTATTAAATCTCCCAAGGTGAATGCAAAGATTTCAGCTCCTGAAGTAAGTTAAAACAAAGCTCTAAACTGTCGATTCACCCTCACTGTCAGCTCTGCTTTAGTGGTTAGCACTGAATCAGAAGGTTCGTCGTTCAAGTTCCATTATAGAGACTTAAAACTCCAAATATTCAAGGCTGAGTCTCCCAGAGTAGCACCACACTGCAGCCTTTCTGATGAGAATTTAAAGCAAGGTGCTGTCTGCTCTCTTGGATGCATTTAGAAGATCCCATTCCACTCTTTCAATGAGGAGCTGGGTCTTTGTCCCCTCTGCTCTGTCCAATATTTTACCCCTCACCTTTCCATAGATTGCCACCTTGCTGCGGTGAAGAAGTTTTGGTGTTCCACTGATCTCGAGAGCAAGGCCATCAAGAGTTATCAACTCCTGGCAGGATTACCTATGATGGTAACGTTGGAAGGGATGACTTAGACAGCGTGTAACCCAAAACAGTCCTCAACAGTACTAGATTACTAGAGCAGAGGCTGAGGATGTATAAGGCTCTAGTCAAACCACATTTGGAATATTGTAAGCAGTTTTGGGCTCTGTATCTAAGGAGGGATGTGTTAACCTTGAACGGGGTCCAGAGGAGGTTTACAGGAATAATCCCGGGGATGAAGGGCTTGTCATATGAGGAACAGTTGAGGACTCTGGGTCTGTACTCAATGGAGTTTAGAAAGATGAGGGGAGATCTTTTACATAGGAATTAGAAGCAGGAGTAGGTAATTCAGCCCTTTGAGCCTGCTCCACCATTTCACATGGTCATGGCTGATCTTATCCTGGTCTTAACTCTACTTGCCTGTCTCCTCCCCATTGCCCTTTATCCTGCTTTTCATCAGAAACATATTAATTCCTTCTTGAATCTATTGATTAATTCTGCCTCAACCGCACTCTGGGGCAGTAAATTCCACAGATTCACAACCTTCTGAGAGAAGTAGTTTTGACCCTATCTCCTCTCAGTCTGCACTGTTCTAGACTGTTTCCCACAAGGGGTAACATCTGATCAACGTCCACTTAATCAACCCACGTTAGCATTTTATATACCTCGGTTTGATCCCCCTCTGAACTCCAGCAAGTACAAGCCCAAGCTATTCAACCACTCCTCATACAACAACCCTTTCATCGCTGGAATCCATCTGGTGAACTTCCTCTGAACTGCCTCCAGTGCCACCACATTCTTCCTCAAGTAAGGAGACCAAAATGGACACAATATTCCAGGTGTGGTCTCACCAACACCTTATATAACTTCTGGTAGTGAGGCAATCCAGCCCAACGACTCCAGAGTTTAAAAACCAGGCGGGAAAACACACCGACGCTTCATCGGAGGCTGCACTGATGATGTTACCCAGCAGGGTAACGAAACGTCTGCGGAACAACAAACCAGCTCGGCGAGCCAACCAACCTCAACAATTAAACTCCATCTGCCAGATTCTGGCCCATTCTCTTAGCCTATCAATATCAATCTATAAACTTTTTATCTCCTTGTCACTGCCCGCTTTCCCACCTATTTTAGTATCATCCGTGAATTTTGCCATGTTACACTCTGTCCCTAGTTGCAGATCATTTTTGTAGATTGTAAATAGTTGAGATCTGAGAACTGAACTCTGCAGCACCCCACTAGATATAGTTCACCATCCAGAGAAGACCCTTTTATACCGACCCTCTGCTTTCTATCAGTCATCCAATCCTCTATACAAGCCAATATTGTACACTCAACCCCCTGGGATCTAATCTTTCTGGATCATTCTTTTGTGTGACCCTTCTGGAAGTCTAGACGTACCACATCCACATGCATCTCCATTATCTGCATTGCTGGTTACATCCTCAAAGAACTCCAGCAAGTTTGTAAAGCACGACTTGCCCTTCAGGAAACCATGCTGACTCTGATTAATTCAGTTTTGTTTTCCATGTGTTCAGTTATCTCTTCCTTTGTGATTGACTCCAGCAACTTCCCCACTGTAGAGGTCAACTAATTGGACTATAGTTTCCCACTTTTTGCCTATCTCCTTTTTTAAATATGGGTGTCACATCAGCTTTTTTTCAATCCACTGGTACTTTTCCAGAATCCAGGGAATTTTTTCAAATCATAATTAATCCATCCACTATCTGTACTGTCACCTCTTTTAATACTGTAGGTTGCTGGCCATCCAGCCTTGGTGACAGAGCTGCCTTTAATCCCACCAGTTTCCTTAATAGCTCCTCCCTAGTTATAGTAATTTCACTAAGTTCCTCTTCAGTAACTGCAGTTTTTGGGAAGAAATTATTTTCTTTCACTGTGAAAACAGAGGCTAAACATTGGTTTAATGCCTCTGCAATTCCTGAGTTTCCCATCTGATTGAAAGTTACAGAATACTGAAAAGCCTGGACAGAGAGGATGTGGAGAAGATGTTTCCGCTAGTAGGACAGACTAGGACCCAATGGCACAGTCTCAAATGAAGGGACAACACTTTAGAACTGAGATGAGAATGAATTTCTTCAGCCAGAGGACAGTGAATCTGTGGAACCCATTGCTGTAGAAGGCTGTGGAGATCAAGTCATTGAGTGTATTTATGTCAGAAATAGATAGGTTCTTGATTGGTAAGAGGATCAAGAGTTATGGAGAGAGGGCAAGAGAATGAGGTTGAGAAACATATCAGCCATAGTCAAACAGCAGAGCAGACTTGATGGGCAGAATGGCCTAATTCTGCTTCAGTATATAAAAGTCTTATGATCTCAATGGCCATTCAGGCATAAGATGTTTGTGTGATGTCAATGGCCAGGATGACAGATGAAAGCTGAGGCAGCAGGGAGATGCCTCCTCATTGAAGTTTCCTTGTGAGGGAACTGAATCTACCTTCTGTCCAGGACTTCGTGTCTGCTGATGTGTAACACCATTCCCATGTTAAAAGATATCCCCCAAGAGGCATCGACCTAGAGGACTGCTTTACCAATCCATCACAAGGCAAGTTTGGGCCATCATTGCATGAAGATCAACACAGAAATTCTCTCAAATGTGGAACATTTCCTCCAACTGGGGAACTACCTTTCATTCTATTTTTCTGTATTCATTCATGTGTTGAGGGCATCGCTGGCCAGGCAGCATTTATTGCCCATCCCTAATTGCCCAGGGGGCAGTTAAGAGTCAACCACATTGCTGTGGATCTAGAGTCACATGTAGGCAACAGCAGGTAAGGATAGCAGTTTCTTTCCCTAAAGGACATTAGTGAACCAAATGAGTTTTTCGACAATTGGCACCGGATTCATGGTCATCATTACACTCCTAATTCCAGATATTTATTGAATTCAAATTCCACCATCTGCCGTGGCGGGATTTGAACCCAGGTCCCCAGAACTTTATCTGGGTCTCTAGATTAACAGTCTGGCGATAACACCACTAGGCCTTCACCTCCCCATCTGAAGGTGGCATCGATACAGAGATCCAACACTATGTGCAATCTGTAAACAATGAAGGATGAGAATCTTCCACTGCGACATCTGTATTGAAACCAAGATCTTTGTGAATAACACAGTTGTTCTTCTGACACTTTTTATATGGTTCCTAAACTTGGGACTATACACAGACGGCACCTCAGTGCCCTGGAGAAATACCATTAATGCTGTTGCAGACGGATCATTCACATCAACTGGAAGGAAAGGCATCTTAACTTCAACATCCCTGAAGCAGCTAACAGCACCAGGCCATGATTATCCAAAAGCAATTTCTCTGGGCCAGCTATGGGTTTAGGATGCCTGGATTCAAATTACCATAACAAATCTTTCTTTGCCCATTTCAAGGAAGGCATTCGAATGAGACGAGGACAAAGGAAACAGAGAACATAGAACAGTACAGCACAGTACAAGCCCTTCGGCCCACGATGTTGTGCCGAACTTTTACCCTAATCCTAAGGTCTATCTAACCTCCACCCCTACCTTATACTATCATCCATATGCCTATCGAATAGCCGCTTAAATGCCCCTAATGAGGCCGACTCCACTACCCTCTCCAGCAATGCATTCCACGCCCTTACCACTCTCTGAGTAAAGAACCTACCTCTGACATCTCCCCTTTATCTACCTCCACTCACTTTAAAACTATGCCCCCTTGTAATAGCTACCTCCACCCGAGGAAAAAGTCTCTGGCTGTCTACTCTATCTATACCTCTGATCATTTTGTACACCTCTATCAAGTCACCTCTCATCCTTCATCATTCTGAAGAGAAAAGCCCTAGCTCTCTCAACCTTTCCTCGTAAGACCTTCCCTCCATTCCAGGCAACATCCTGGTAAATCTCCTCTGCACCTTTTCCAACGCTTCCACATCTTTCCTGTAATGAGGCGATCAGAACTGGACACAATACTACAGATGTGGCCAAACCAGGCTTTTGTATAGCTGGAGCATAACTTCACGGCTCTTGAACTCAATCCCTCTATTAATGAAAGCTAACACACCATACGCCTTCTTAACAACTCTATCCACCTGGGTGGCAGCTTTCAGGGAACTGTGAACATGAACCCCAAGATCCCTCTGCTCCTCCACACTGCCAAGAATCTTTCCGTTAACCCTGTATTCTGCTTTCAAGTTTGTTCTTCCAAAATGAATCACCTCACACTTTTCAGGGTTAAACTCCATCTGCCACTTCTCAGCCCAGCTCTGCATCCTATCAATGTCCCTTTGTAACCTAGAACAGCCCTCTGCACTGTCCACAACGCAACCCACCTTCGTATGGTCTGCGAACTTGCTAATCCACCCTTCCACTCCTTCATCCAAATCATTTACAAAAATCACAAATAGAAGAGGACCCAGAACAGATCCTTGTGGTACACCACTCATAACTGAGCACCATGTTGAATATTTTCTCTCCACTACCACCCTTTGTCTTCTAAGCGTCAGCCAATTCTGAATCCAATCTGCCACATTTCCCCCTATCCCATGCCTCCTTATCTTCTGCATGAGCCTACCATGGGGAACCTTATCAAATGCCTTACTTAAATCCATGTATACCACATCCACTGTTCCACCTTCATCCACGTGTTTGGTCACCTCTTCAAAGAATTCAATAAGTTTTGTGAGGCATGATCTAACTCTCACAAGTCCATGCTGACTATCACGAATCAAACTGTGCCTTTCCAAGTGATCATAAATCCTATCTCTCAGAGCCCTTTCCAATAATTTGCTCACCACTGACGTAAGACTAACTGGCCTGTAATTTCCAGGGTTATCCCTATTCCCTTTTTTGAACAAGGGAATGACATTTGCCTCTCTCCAATCTTCTGGCACTATACCTGTGGACAGTGAGGACAAAAAGATCATCGCCAAAGGCCCTGAGGTCTTTTCCCTCACTTCCCATAGAATCCTTGGATAAATCTCATCAGGCCCGGGAGACTAATCTATCTTCAACTTCCTCAAAATTCCTAGCACATCTTCCTTACCAACATCGACCTCCTCGAGCCGACCAGCCTGTTTCACACTGTCCTCCACTGCAACTAGGTCCCTCTGAGTTGTTAATACCGAAGAAAAGTATTCATTAAGGACCTCTCCTATCTCTTTAGGCTCCGTGCACAAATTCCCTTCACAATCCTTGATCGGCCCTACCCTTTCTCTGGTCATTCTCTTATTCCTCACATACGTGTAAAAAGGCTTGGAGTTTTCTTTGATCCTATCTGCCAAGGTTTTCTCATGCCCCCTTATAGCTTTCCTAAGCTCTTTCCTCAGCTCCTTCCTGGATAACTTATATCCCTCTAGAGCCTTTTCCGTACCTTGTTTCCTAAACCTTACTTAAGCATCCTTCTTCCTCTTAACCAGACGTTCAACATCTCTTGAGAACCAAGGCTCCCTCACTCGACCGCATCTTCCCTGCTTGCTCGGGACAAACATATCGAGCACATGCAGTATGCATTCCTTAAACAATCTCCACATTTCTGTGGTGCTCTTCCCTGAAAGCATCTGTTCCCAATTTACGTTACCCTGTTCTTGCCGAACAGAATTGTGATTACCCTTCCTCTAACTATAAACCTTACCCTGCTGAATGTACCTATCCTTTTCCATGACTATTGTAAAAGTAACAGAGTTATGATTGCTACCGCCAAAATGCTCTCCTACCAACAGGTCTAACACTTGGCCCGGTTCATTGCCAAGCACCAAATCCAAAGTGGCCTCTCCTCGTGTTGGTCTATCTACAAATTGTGTCAGGAATCCTTCCTGAACGCACTGGACAAAATCCCCTCCATCTAAACTATTACAACTGAAATGTTTCCAATCAATATTTGGAAAGTTGAAGTCACCCATGACTACAACCCTGTGACTTCTACACCTTTCCAGTATCTGCCTCCCAATCAACTCTTCTACTTCTCTGCAATTGTTAGGGGGTCTGTAAAAAAAACCCAACAAAGTGACTGCTCCTTTCTTGTTCCGGACCTCAACCCAAACTGATGCTGTAGACATATCATTCTCGAACTGCCTTTCAGTAGCTGCTTTACTAGCCCTGACTAGCAATGCCACTCCCCCGCCTCTTTTTCCACTCTCCCTATTTCTTTTAAAGCATCTAAATCCCGGAACTTCCAACAACCATTCCTCTCCCTGAGTTACCCAAGTTTCTGTAATGGCCACAACATTGTAGTTCCAAGTGCAGACCCATGCTCTAAGTTCATCTGCTTTATTTCTGATACTTCTTGCATTGAAGTATACACACCTCAAACCACCTCTGTGTCCACAATTACACTCCATCAACCGCATTTCTTTATTAACAACCTCACTCCCTGTGGAACCAGAGATAGCAGGAACTGCAGATGCTGGAGAATCCAAGACAACAAGGTGTAGAACTGGATGAACACAGCAGGCCAAGCAGCATCATAGGAGCAGGAAGGCTGACGTTTCGGGCCTCGACCCTTCATCAGAAATGGGGGAGGGGAAGGGGGTTCTGAAATAAATAGGGAGAGAGGGGGAGGCGGATAGAAGATGGATAGAGGAGAAGATAGGTGGAGAGGAAACAGACAGGTCGAAGAGGCGGGGACGAAGCCAGTAAAGGTGAGTGGAGGTGGGGAGTTAGGGAGGGGATAGGTCAGTCCAGGGAGGACGGACAGGTCAAGGGGGCGGGATGAGGTTAGTTGGTCGGAGATGGAGGTGCAGCTTGAGGTGGGAGGAGGGGATAGGTGGGAAGAAGAACAGGTTAGGGAGGCGGGGACGAGCTGGGCTGGATTTGGGATGCGGTAGGGAGAGGGGAGATTTTGAAGCCTGTGAAATCCACATTGATACCATTGGGCTGCAGGGTTCCCAAGTGGAATATGAGTTGCTGTTCCTGCAACCTTCGGGTGGCATCGTTGTGGCACTGCAGGAGGCCTAGGATGGACATGTCATCTGAGGAATGGGAGGGGGATTTGAAATGGTTCGCGACTGGGAGGTGCAGTTGTTTATTGCAAACCGAGCGTAGGTGTTCTGCAAAGCGGTCCCTGAGCCTCCGCTTGGTTTCCCCGATGTAGAGGAGGCCACAACGGGTACAGCGGATGCAGTATACCACATTAGCAGATGTGCAGGTGAACATCTGCTTGATGTGGAAAGTCTTCTTGGGGCCTGGGATGGGGGTGAGCGAGGAGGTATGGGGGCAGGTGTAGCACTTCCAGCGGTTGCAGGGAAAAGTGCCAGGTGTGGTGGGGCTGGAGGGGAATGTGGAGCGGACAAGGGAGTCATGGAGAGAGTTGTCCCTCCAGAAAGCAGATAAGGGTGGGGAGGGAAAGATGTCTTTGCTGGTGGGGTTGGATTGCAGATGGCGGAAGTGTCGGAGGATGATGCGTTGGATCCGGAGGTTGGTGGGGTGGTACGTGAGGACGAAGGGGATTCTTTTTTGGTTGTTATTGCGGGGACGGGGTGTGAGGGATGAGTTGCGGGCCCTCATCCGCTTGGCTGAACTCGTCCTCACCCTCAACAACTTCTCTTTCAATTCCTCCCACTTCCTACAGACAAAGGGGGTAGCCATGGGTACCCGCATGGGCCCAAGCTACGCCTGCCTCTTTGTAGGTTACGTGGAACAATCCCTCTTCCGTACCTACACCGGCCCTAAACCCCACCTCTTCCTCCGTTACATTGATGACTGTTTCGGTGCTGCCTCGTGCTCCCACGAGGAGCTCGAACAGTTCATCCACTTCACCAACACCTTCCACCCCAACCTTAAGTTCACCTGGACCATCTCTAATACCTCTCTCCCCTTCCTGGACCTCTCTGTCTCCATCTCGGGCAACCACCTGGAAACCGATATCCATTTCAAGCCCACCGACTCCCACAGCTACCTGGAATACACCTCCTCCCACCCACCTTCCTGCAAAAATGCCATCCCCTATTCCCAATTCCTTCGCCTCCGCCGCATCTGCTCCCAGGATGAGGCATTCCACTCCCGTACATCTCAGATGTCCTCGTTTTTCAAGGACCGCAATTTCACCCCCTCAGTGGTCGAGAACGCCCTCAACCGTGTCTCCCACCTTTCGCGCAACTCATCCCTCACACCCAGTCCCCGCAATAACAACCAAAAAGAATCCCCCTCGTCCTCACGTACCACCCCACCAACCTCCAGATCCAACGCATCATCCTCCGACATTACCGCCATCTGCAATCCAACCCCACCAGCAAAGACATCTTTCCCTCCCCACCCTTATCTGCTTTCCGGAGGGACAACTCTCTCCGTGACTCCCTTGTCCGCCCCACACTCCCCTCCAGCCCCACCACACCCGGCACTTTTCCCATCAACCGCAGGAAGTGCTACACCTGCCCCCATACCTCCTCGCTCACCCCCA
>NW_025969053.1:0-17623 GCF_021869965.1 Rhincodon typus
TGTTATTGCAGATTCTCCAGCATCTGCAGTTCCTATTATCTCCACCAAACTATTCTATTCCCATTTCCACCAGGAGATCAGAATCTCCTTTTGGGGGGTGGGGGGGCGGGGAAGAAATAAATATAAGTGGAACATTGGAATCTCCTAAGAAAAACAATAATGTGACCAACAGACTAAAATCTCCTCAGAATAAAAAACGTAAGCAATATACCCAGGAGTTTAGAATCTCCTCAGGACAAAAACAATGTGTCCAGGAGATAAGAATCTCCTCAAAAAAAAAACGACTCGGAGGTTAGAATCTCAATAGAAAAAGAGAAAAACATACAACTGGATCATTAGAATCTTCCTCAAAGTAAAAAAAGAAAATATAAAGGACTTCACAAAACCCTGCAGCCCAATGGTATCAATGTAGACTTCACAAGCTTCAAAATCTCCCCTCCCCCTACCGCATCCCAAAACCAGCCTAGCTCGTCCCCGCCTTCCTAACCTGTCCTTCCTCCCACCTATCCCCTCTCCCACTCAAGCCCCAACCCCATCTCCTACCTACTAACCTCATCCCGCCCCCTTGATGTGTCCATCCTCCCTGGACTGACCTATCTCCTCCCTACCTCCCCACTTACACTCACCTTTACTGGCTCCATCCCTGCCTCTTTGACCGGTCTGTCTCCTCTCCACCTATCTTCTTCTCTATCCATCTTCTATCCGCCTCCCCTGCTCTCCCTATTCATTTCAGAACCCCCTTCCCCTCCCCCATTTCTGAAGAACGGTCTAGGCCTGAAATGTCAGCCTTCCTGCTCCTCTGATGCTGCTTGGCCTGCTGTGTTCATCCAACTCTACACCTTGTTATCTTAGATTCTCCAGCATCTGCAGTTCCTACTATCTCAGAAAATATAAATAGCAGTTTAGAATCTACACTCAAAAAAAGAGAAAAATATAACTAGAGATTAGAATCTCCTCAAAAACAAACATTTAAATAGGAGACTGGAATCTCCTCAGGAAAAAAAAAGAAACAACATAACCAGAAGACTAGAATCTCGTCAGAAGGAAATATGTAACCAGGAGATCAGAAACTAGTCAGAAAATAATATAACCATGAGATTAGAATCTCTCCTCAGAAAAAATGGAAACAACATAACTAGGAGACAAGAATCTCCTCAAAAAACAATATATTTAACCAGGAGATCAGAAACTACTCAAATGAAGAAAAAAGTTTAACCAGGAGATTATAATCTCCTCTGATAAACCAGAAAAAATACAACCAGTAGATTAGAATCTCCTCAGAAAAAAATGAAATCTAAACAGAGCTTAGAAACGTCTCAGAAAAAAAATAAAAATACCAGGAGATTAGAATCTCCTCTGAAAAATATATGCGTGACCGAATAAAAACTGAAAGAACTGTGGATGCTGTAAAGCAGGTTATATTTTTTCTCTTTTTTTTTCTTGAAAAGATTCTAATCCCTTGGTTCTTTTTTTTTTATTTGTGAAGAGATCTAGTCTTCTGATTTCTTTTATATCTGAGGAGTTTCTAGTCTCCTGTTTATATCTTTCCTTTTCTTCCAGACGAGATTCCCATCTCCTTGTTACATATTTTATTTGTCTGAGGAGAGTTTAATCTTCTGGTTATTTTTTCTTTTTTCTTTTTTTCTCAACTGAGAAGATTCCGATCTCCTCCTTATATTTTTTTTTCAAATGGAAGAGATCTAATCTCTTGGTTTTTTTTAAACTGAGGAGATTCTAATTTTATGCTTATTTATTCTCTCCTGAGGAGATTCTAAACTGCTGGTTATGTTCTTCCCATTTTTTTCTGAAAACTGAGGAGATCTCCTCTCTTGTTTATACTCCTTTTTTGGAGTAAATTCTAATCCTCTGGTCATGTTTCTTTGTTTTTGAGGAGATTCTAATCTCCTGGTTATATTTTTTTCTTCAGAGGATTATCTAAACTGCTGGTTATAGTTCTTCTAGCCTCCTAGGTTTATTTTTTCCTTTTATTTTTTGCTTTGAGGAGACTGTAATCTCCTTGGTTATACATTTTTCCTTTTCTCTAAGGAGGTTCAAAACTCCTGGTTGTGTTTTATCTTTGAGGAAATTACAATCTCCTGGTTATATTCATGCTCTTTATTTTTTTTCTGAGGAGATTCTAATCTCCTAGTTATATTTTATCTTTTTTTAAATTGTGGAAATTTTTTTTGCCTGGTTACATTTTTTTTTCCTTAGGAGAGTTTTCCCTTGTGGTTATATTTTTCTCTTTCATTTTGTTCTGAGAAGAACCAAATCACCTCTTTGTTTTTTTGTTCTGACGAGAATCTAATTTCCTGGTTATGTTGGCTTTGTTCCTGAGGAGACCTTATTCTTATTATTTTTTGTCTTTTTCATTTTTGTTCTGAGGAGATTCTATTCTCCTGGCTATAATTCCTACTGTTCTGAGGAGATTTTAATCTTTTGTTTATATTGTTTTCTGTTTGTGTTCTGAGGCAATTCCAGTCTTCTATTTATACGTTTTTGATTTTCTGTGGAGATTCTAATCTCCTGGTGCTATATTTTTTCCTGAATACGTTTTCTGACGAGATTCTAATTTCGTGCTTAGGTTTTTTTTGTCCTGAGGAGATTCTAATCTGCTGGGTATGTTACTTTGTTTTTATTTCTGAGGAGATTCTAATCTCATTGTTGTATTTCCTTATCTTCTAAGGAGATTTTAATCTTTTTGTTTATGATGTTTTCCTGAGTCCAGAAAAGAAAAGATTCAAATCAGTCTCCTATTTGTTATTTTCTGTGGAGATTCTAATCCCCTGGTTCTATTTTTTTTTCTGAGTACATTCTAATCTCCTGGCTATTTATATTTTTCTGTTCTGATTCTAATCTCCTGGTTATATTTTCTTTTTTTTTCTGACTAGATTCCAATCTCGTGGTTGTATTTTTCTTTGTTTTTTTTCTGAGGAGATTCTAATCTGATGAAGGGTCTAGGCCCGAAATGTCAGCCTTCCTGCTCCTATGATGCTGCTTGGCCTGCTGTGTTCATCCAGCTCTACACCTTGTTATCTCCTGGTTATATTTTTCCTTTCTTTTCTGATAAGATTCTAATCCCTTCTTTATTTTCCTTTTTGCTGAGGAGGTTCTAATCTCCTGGTCATATTTTTTTTCTGAGGAGAGTTTAATCTTCTGGTTATATATATATATTTTTCTTTCTCTTCTAAGAAGACTCCAATATCCACATTGTAATTTCTTTTCCAAACTAAGGAGATCTAATCTCCTGGTTATATTTTTGTTTTCTGAGGAGATTCTACTCTCCTGGTTGCATTTCTTTCTTTTTTTGGATTTTTTTTTCGAAGAATTTCTCATCACCTGGTTAAATTTTTTTCATTTTTTTTCTGAGGAGATTCCAATCTTGATCTTGTATTTTTTTTTCTGAGGAGACATTCATCTTCTGTTTTCTCTCTTTCCTCAGATTCTAAAATCCTGGTTAATTCTTTTCCCCTTTCTTTTCTGAGAAGAGTCTAATGTCCTGTTTATATATTTCTTGTGTGGAGATGCTAACCTCCTGATGATTTTTTTTTCTGACGCAAGTCTAATCTCCTGGTTATATTGTTTCTTTTTTTTTTGTGGAGGTTCTAATCTCCTGTTCCTTTTTTTTCCTCTTCCTGATACGATTCGAATTTTTTTTCTAAGGACGCTCTAATCTCCTGGTGATTATTATTGTTTTTTTTTTCTTTTTTTTTCAGATGGCTTTCTCATCTCCTGGTAATGTTTTCATTTTTTTTCTGTGCAGGTTGTCATCTCCTGTTTATATTTTTTTTTCTTTTATTTTCTGCTATGTTTCTAATCTCCTGGTTATAGATTTTTTTTTTTTGCTATTTTTCTCAGGAGTTTCTAATCTCCTGGTTATATTAATTTTCTTTTCTTCTCAGGCAATTCTTACCTCCTGGTTTTTTTTTCTCCTGAGGATATTCTAATCTTGTGCTTAAAGTTATTCTCTTATTTTCTGAGGACATTTTAATCTCTTGGTTATAGTTTTTCTTTTTTATTTCTGTGGACATTCTAATCTGTTGGTTATGATTCTTTATTTCTGATGAGATCTCCTCTCCCGGTTGTATTTTTTTTCCTTTTTTATGAGCAGATTCTAATCTCCTGGTTGTATTTTTTTTTCTTTTTTTCTGAGGAGATTCTAAACTCCTGGTTAGCTATATATTTTTCTGACAGGATTCTAATCTCCTGGTTATGTTTTTTTTCTTTTATTGAGCTGGTTCTAATCCCTTTGGTTGTTTTTAATTTCTCTTTTTTCTGATAAAATTCTAATGTCCTGTTTACTTTATTTTCTTTTTTTTTTTTCTGAGCAGGTTTTAATCTCCTGGTCATGTTTTCTTTTTTCTGAGGAAATCCTGATCTCCTGGTAATTTTTTCTTCTTTTTTTACAGAGGCGATTATAACCTCCTGGTTATATATATATTTTTTTTCTGGTAAGGTTCTAATTTCCTGGTTATGTTATTTTTTTCTTTGTTTCTCAGGAGGTTCTAAACTCCTCATTATATTATTTTCTTTTTTTTCTGAGGAAATTCTAATCTCCAATTTATAGATTTTCTTTCTGAGGTTATTCTCATATGCTGAGGAGATTCTAATCTCGTGGTTATACTTTTTTCTGTTTTTTTTTTCTTATGATACTAATTTCGTGGTTATATCTTTATCTTTTTTTTTTCAGAAAAACAAAGCGAAAATTATAACCAGAAGAGAAAAATCTCTGAAGAATAAGAAAAAAAACCAGGGGGAAAAAAAATCCTCAATTTAAAAAAAGATAAAATATAACCAGGAGATTGGAATTTACACAGAAAAATAATAAAGAATATTAATATAACCAGGAAATTGGAATTTCCTCAAAGATAAAACAAAACCAGGAGTCTTGAATCTCCTCAGAAGAAAAAGGAAAAGTGTATAACCAAGGAGATTAGTCTCCTCAGAGCAAAAAAAAGGAGAAAAAAAAATAGCCAGGAGAATAGAATCTGCTCAGAACACAAAAAAGAAAAAAACAGCTGACGACTGGATATTCCTCAGCAAAAGAAGAGCTATAACCAGCCGATTTTAGATGATCATTGGAAGAAAAGCAAAAAAAAAGCCAGGAGCTTATAATCTCCTGGAACAAAAAAAATGATCAGGAGATTAGAATCTACTCCAAAAAAGGAGGGTAACCAAGAAATGAGATCTCCTCAGTTTTCAAATTAAAAAAATCAAGGTAGAGCTGGAATGTTCTCAGATTAAAAAAAAACGCCTCAGATAAAAACAAATATAACCAGGAGATTAGAAACTCATGAGGGAAAAAAAATACAGAAATATATATGCAGGAGATTAGAATCACCTCAGATGAAAAGAAAATCAGGAGATTAGATCTCCACTGAGGAAAATAAATATAACCAAGAGTTTAGATCCCCTCAGGAATCAAAAGGAAAAAAATAAAACCAGGAGATTAGAATCTCCACAGTAAATAAAGAGAAAATAAAATCACCAGGAGATTAAGATCTCCTCATATGAGCAAAATAACTGTGACTAGAATCTCCTCAGAAAAAAGAACGCAAAAGTACAACCAGGAGATCAGAATCACTGAAGAAGAAAAGAAAAAAGTTACCAGGAGCTTTGGATCTCTTCAGGGGGGAAAAGCATATAACCGGTAGATTGGAATCTCCTCAAAAAAGAAAAATGTTATCAGGAGATTAGATCTCCACACTTTGGAAAAATATAGATACATGACCAGGAGATTAGAATTTCCTCAGTATAAAAAAAGAGAAAAAATATAACGAGATGATTAGACCCTGTTCATTAAAAAAAAAACAAATGTATCTAGGAGATTAGAATTTGCTCAAAGAAAGGTAAAAAATAAAGAGTAGATTAGAATCTCCTCAGGTTAGAAAAAAAACAGGAGACTTGATCTCCTGAGGAAAAAAAGAAATATCGCCAGTAGATTAGGATCTCCGTACAAGAAAAACAGAACCAGGAGATTAGAATCTGCTCAGATTAAGAAAGAAAGAAAGAAAGAATATAACCAGCAGTTTAGAATCTCCTCAAGGCAAAATAAATAAGTATAAAATTAGAATCTCCTCAGAAAAATAAATTATAACCAAGAGACTAGATCTCCTCAGTTTGAATAAAAAAAATACAAGAATGAGATTGGAATCTTCTCCAGTAGAAAAAATAACAGAAGATTAAACTCTCCTTAGTAAATAAAAAAAACATAATGAGGAGATGGGAATCTTATCAGGAAGAAAAGGAAAGATATAAACAGAAGAATAGAATCTCCTCAGATATAAAAAAAAAATCAGGACACTAGATCTCCTCAGGAAAAAAAATATAACCAAGAGATTAGGATCTCTTCAAGGGGGGGAAAGAAAGAAAAAAAATAACCAGAAGATTAGAATCACCTCGGAAAAAAATCACCAGGCAATTAGAATCTCCTCATAAGCAAAAATTAAAAGGTGATGGAATCTCATCAGAACTAAAACAGAAAACAATATAAACAAAAGATTAAAATCTTGTCAGAACAAAAACAAACAAAATAGAAATAACCACAAGAATGTACTTTCCTCTGAAAAAACACACTATAAGCAGGAGATTAGATTCTGCTCAGAAAAAGAAATGAACGATATAAACAGTAGATTAGAATACCCTCAAATGAAAAAATCCAGGGGATTAGATCTCGGCAGAAAAACAAATTGTAAACAACAGATTAAAATGTCTCCAGAAATAAAAAAAAAGAAAAAAAAATTCAACCGAGAGGTTAAAACACCCTCAGAAAAAAAGGATAAAATATAACCACAAGATAAGAATCTCCTCAGGAGAAACAAAATAACCAGGAGATTAGAAACTTTGGAGAAAAGTAGGAAAAAAAATCTATAACCAGGAGATTAGAAACATATCAGAAAATAAAGAATAAAATATAAAAAGCAGATTAGAATCTTGTCAGAATAAAAATGAAGAAGCCATTACCAGGAGACTAGAATATCCTCAGAAAAAAAGAAACATTACCAGGAGATCAGAAAGTCCTCCAAAAAAAGACAGAAAAAAAACAATATAGACAGGAGATTAGAGCCTGCTTAGAAAAAAAAAGTAGATTTGAATCATATCAGAAAAAGAAAGAAAAAAGGAACAGGTGATTAGAACCTCCACAGAAAAAATAAAATGGATAACAATAGATTACAATCTATTTAGGAAATAAACAGAACCAGGAGATTAGAATCTCCACATAAAAACAACAAAAAAAAATTAATAGGACACTGGAATTTCATCAGAACTAAAATGAAAACAATACAAACAAAATATTAGAATCTCATCAGAACAAAAAAAAATGAAATAGTATTAACCACCAGAATAAACTCTCCTCGGGAAAAAAAACGCAATATAACCAGGAGATTAGAATCTCTTCAGGGAAAAAAAAGGAAAGGCACAAACAGTAGATTAGAATCCCCTCAAATGAAAAAAATCCAGGAGATTAGATTTCATCAGAAACAAAAAAGAATCATAACTAACAGATTGGAATGTCCATAGAAATAAAAAAATTATAATCAAGAGATTAAAATGTCGTCAGAAAAAAAGAAAAAAATATAACTACAAGATTAAAATCTCCTCAGGAGAAAAACAAATTACCAGGAGATGAGAATTGCCTCAGAAGAAAAGAAAAATAATATAACCAGGAGATTGGAATCTCCTCGGAAAAAAAAAATACAATGGAGATTGGAATTTCCTCAGAAAAAAAGGAAAAAAATCATTACCAGGAGATTAGAATTTCTGCAGGAAAAAAAAAGTTACCAGTAGAATAGAATCTACTCAAAAAAATTTAACCAGGAGATCTGAATATCCTCAATAAAAAAAGAAATGAACCCCAGAGATAAGAATCTCCTCAGGAAAAAATACATAACTAGGAGATTGGAATCTCCTCAAAAAAAAAGTATAACCCAAGAGATTACAACTTCCTCAGAACAAAAAAAAACACAAACAGGAAATTAGAATCTTTGCAGAACAAACAAGAAAAGAAAATGTAACAAAGATTAGAACATCCTTCAAAAAAATGCTAGAACTAGGAGATCAGCTCTACCCAGTTTGAGAAATGTATATATAACTGGTATATTAGAATGTCCTCAAAAAAAATAGAACCAAGAAATCAGATCTCCTCAGTTGGAAAAAAAATATAACCAGGAGATGAGAATCTCTTCAGAAAACAATATAACCAAGAGATTAGAATCTGCTCAGAAAAAATGTGTAACCAAGGGATAAGAGTCTCTACAGAACAAAAAAGGGAAAAAAAAATAACCAGAACATTTGAATCTCTGCAGAAAAAAAAGGAAAAAATTCCAAGAGGATATGAATCTCATCAAAAAAATAATAGAACCCATGAGATTAAATCTCCTCTGTTTAGAAGAACAATATAATGACATGTTGAGAATCTTCTCAGAAATAAAAAGAAAAACATATAACTGGGAGGTTAGAATCTCTTCAGAAAAATAAATGAACTAAGAGATTAGATCTCCTCAGTTTGGAAATATTTATATTTAACTAGGAGATTAGAAATTCCTCAACACTAAAAAGAAAAAAAAAATAACCTGGAGATTAGAATTGCCTCCGGCAACCTAAAAAAGAAAAAAAAAACAGAAGATCAGAAATGTCTGAGATAAAAAAAACCCAGGAGATTGCAATCCACTCTGAAAAAATAAAATGGAGATTTGAATTTCCTCAGAATAAAAAGAAAAAGATATAACCAGGGAGGTTATAATCTCCTCAGAACTAAAGGAATAAATATCACCAGGAGATTAGAATCTCTTGAGAAAATAAAAGAAAAAATATAACTGTGAGATTAGAATCCCCTCAAAAAATTATAACCAGCAGATTAGAATCGCCTCAGAAAAATTGATGAACGATATAACCAGGAGATTACAATCTGCTCAGAAAATAATATAATCAGGAGATTATAATCTCCCCTGAAAAAATAACCATCAGATTAGAATCTCCTCAGGATATAAAAAGAAAATATATAACAAGAAGATTGGAATCTCCTCAGAAAAAAATACGGTGGAGGTTAGAATTTCCTCAGAATAAAAAAAACATATAACCAAGGAGATTATAATCCTCTCAGAATAAATGGAAAATACACCACGAGGAGTTTAGAATGTCCTCAGAACAGAAAAAGAAAATATATAATAAGGAGAATAGACTCTTCTAAGAAATAAAGAAAAATAATCAGAAGATTAGAATCTCCTCAGAGAAACAAAGAAGAACTACGTAACCAGGAATTTAGAATCTCCTCAGGGAAATAAATATAACCAGTAGATTAGTATCTCCTTAATAAAACAAAAAGAAATTGAACCAGGAGCTTAGAATCTTATCCAAAAATGAAAGGAAAAATGTAAACAGGAGGTCAGAATCTCCTCAGGAAAAAAAAAAAGAAATATGAACATGGGATTAGAATCTCCATAGCAAAAAAACAAAAAAAAAACCAGGAGTTCAGAATCTCCTCAAAAAAATGTATAACCAGGGGATTAGAATCTCCCCAGAAAATAAAAGTAAAGAATATTACCAGGGGATTAGAATCTTATCAGAAAAATGGACATATAACCAGGAGATCAGTCTCCTTAGAACGAAAATGAATAAACGAGTATCACGAGGAGGTTTGAATTTCCTCAGGAAAAAAATATCCGAATCTTCTCCAGAAAAAAACATATAACCACGAGATTAAGTCTCCTCAGTTTGGACCAAAAATATAACTAGGAAATTAGAATCTCCACAGAAAGAAAAAGAAAAAATATATAATGAGGAAATTCGAATCCCCTCAAAAAAATTATAACCAGCGGATAGAATCTCGTCAGAAAAATGATATAAGTTAGAAGCAGGATACTACAATCTCCTTAGAGAAAAATATGACCAGGACGTTATTAACACCTCTGGAAAAAAAACCCCAAGAAATGAGAATCTCCTCAGGAAGGAAAAATGTAACAATGTAACAAGGAGATTAGAATCTCCTCAGAAAAAAAATACGATGGATATTAGAATTTCCTCAGAGTAAACAGAAAAGGATATAACAAAGGAGATTAGAATTTCCTCAGAAAAAAAGTCACTGCTGGAATAGAATCTATGCAAAAAAAAATTTAACCAGGAGATCAGAATATCCTCAAAAAAAGAAATATAACCAGGAGATGATAATCTCCTCAAGAAAAAAATTCACAGCCAGGAGAATCTCCTCAGAAAAAAAACAAAGTAACCAAGAGATTAGACTTTCCTCAGATAAAAGGGCCAATACATATTACCAGGAAGTCAGAATTTCCTGAAAGAAATGTAACATAACCAGAAGGTTAGAATCTCCTCAGAATAAAAAGAAAAAATATAAACAGGAGATTGGGATGCCCTTAGAAAAAAAACCCAGGAGAATAGAATCAGCTCAAAAAATATATATAACCAGTTGATTAGAATCTCCTCAAAAAAATAATGCAACCAGATCAGATCTCCTCAGTTTGAAAAAAAAATATAACCAGATGAGAATCTCTTCAGGAAAAATTATAACCATGAGATTAAAATTTCCTCAGAAAAGAAAGTATAACCAGGGGATTAGAATCACCACAGAAGAACAGTAAAGAATGTTATGAGGAGATTAGAATCTCATCAAAAAAACAGAAATATAACTAGGAGATTAGAGTCTCCACAGAAAAAAAAGAACAACCAGGAGATTTGAATCTCCTCAGGAAAAAAAAGAAAAAATATATCAAGGAGAATTCAATCTACTCAGAAAAATAATAGAACCATGAAATTAAATCTCCTCTGTTTGGATTAAAAAATATAACTAGTAGTTTAATTTTTTTCGGAAACAAACAGAAAAAAAATACAACAAAAGATTAGAATCTCATCAGAAATAAAAAGAGATAAAAAATATCCAGGACATTAGAATCTCTTGCAAACAAAAACAAAAAAAAAAATCAGAAGAATAAGCTCTTCTTAGGAATGAAGCCAACATAACCAGGAGATTAGATTCTCCTCAGAAAAAAATAAAACAAGGAGGAGATTGGGTTCTTCTCAGAACAAAAAGAAAGAGAAAAAATATAGCCAGAAGAGAAAATTCTCCTCAGAAAAATAATACAAATGTATCCAGATTAAAAAAAATCCTCAATAAAAAACGAATTAAATATAACCAGGAGATTAAAATCTCCTCAGATAAAAATAAAGAACATTAATATAACCAGGAGATTGTAATTTCATCAAAGATAAAACACAACCAAGAATTTAGAATCTCCTCAGATAAAAAAGGGAAAAGGTATAACCAAGGAGATTACAGTTTCCTCAGAGCAAAAAATAAAGGAAAAAGAATAGCCAGGAGAATAGAATCTGCTCAGAACACAAAAGGAAAAAACTCAGGTGACTAGACTCTCTGCGGAAAAAGAAGAGTTATAATGAGCAGATTAGAATCTCCGCAGAAGAAAGGACAAAAAAAAACCATAACGAGGAGATTAGAATCTCCTAAAAACAAAGAAATATGACCAGGAAATTAGAATCTGCCTCCTAAAAAAGAGTATAACCAAGAGATTAGATCTCCTCAGTTTTCAAATGAAAAAAATCAAGGTGGAGATTGGAATCTTCTCAGATCAAAAAAAAAAGAAAAAAAATACAGCAGATTAAAGTTGCCTCAGAAAAAAAAGCAAATATAGCCAGGAGATTAGAAATTCATTAAAGAAAAAGGGAAATATATATACAGGAGATTAGAACCTCCTCAGATGAAAAAAAAAAGTAGTTTAGATCTCCATTGAATAAAAGAAATATAGCCAAGAGTTTAGAATCTCCTCAAGAATCAAAAGAATAAAAAACATAAAACCAGGAGATTAGAATCCTTTCAGAAAATAAAGAGAAAAACAATCATTGGGAGATTAAGATGTCCTCATAAGAACAAAATAACTAGGTGATTCGAATCTCCCCAGAAAAAAAAGGAAGAAAAAAATACAACCAGGAGATCAGAATCACTGCAGAAAAAGAAAGAAAATATAACCAGGAGCATTGGATCTCTTCAGAAAAATAAATAAAGGTATATAACCGGTAGATTGGAATCTTCTCAGAAAAGAAATCTATTACCAGGAGATTAGAATCTCCTCAGTACAAAAAAAAGAAAAAATATAACCAGATGATTAGACGCTGCTCAGAAAAAAATTCAAATGTCCAGGAGATTAGAAACTCCTCAGGAGAAAAAAAAGAACGAGGAGATGACAATCCCCTCAGGAAAAAAATATAAACTAGCAATTAGAATCTCCTCAGACAAAATGAAGAAAATGCAACCATGAGAAGAGAGTCTTCTCAGAAAAAAAAAAGAAATATGACCAGGAGATTAGAATTGCCTCAGATAAAGAGTAAACAAAAACAATAGATGAGTGTCTCCACAGGGAAAGAAAGAAGAAAATAAAGCAGGAAATTAGAATCTGCTCAAAAAAATATAAGCAGCAGATTAGAATCTCCTCAGAACAAAATAAAAAGAAAGGGATGAGATTAGAATATCCTCACAGAAAAGAAAGAAATAATATACAACCAGGAAATTTGAATCTCATCAGAAAAAGTACATAACCAGGAGATTAGAATCTCCTCAGATAAAATAGAAAGTAAATAACCAGAAGATTAGTTTCTTTTCAGAAAAAAAAGAAATTTGTTCAGTGGATTAGAATCTCTTCAGAAAAAAGAAGAAAATAGAATCTTCTGAGGAAAAAAAATTAACCTGGAGATCAGAATCTCCTCAGACAAAAATGAAAAAAAAAAACTAGAATATTGCAATCTTCTCAAAAAAAGAAATAAAATATAACCATGAGATTAGAACCTCCTCACAAAAAAAAACAACAAACAAAACCAGGAGATTAGAATCTGCTCAGAAAAATAAAGAACTAATATAATGAAGAGATTGTAATTTCCTCAAATATAAAACGTAACCAGGTGATTAGTATCTCAGCAGAAAAAAAAAGGAAAAATGTAGAACCATGGAGATCACATATCTTCAGAACAAAAAAAAGGGAAAAAATTGGTAGCCAGGAGAATGGAATCTGCTCAGAACACAAAAAGGAAAATGAATCAGGAGACTAGATTCTCCTTGGAAAAAGAACAACCACAACCAGCAGGTTAGAATCTCATTAGAAAAGAAAGAAAACAAAATATAATCAGGAGATTAGAATCTCTTCTGAAAAAAAGACAATGTGGATTTTGGAATCTCCTCAGAAAAAAAATATAACGAGGAGAGTAGAATATCCTAAAAATTAAGAAATATGACCAGGAGATTAGAATCGTCACCATAAAAAAAGCAAGAGATTAGATCTCATCAGTTTCAAAAAAGATACAATGTGGAGACTGGAACCTTCTCAGAACAAAAGAAAATAGAAAATAAATAACCAGAAGATTAAACTCTACTCAGAAAAAAAAACAAATATAACCCAGAGATAAAAATATTGTCAGATAAAAAGGAAAGATATAAACAGGAGATTAGAATTCCCTCAGATAAAGAGAAAAAAAATCAGGAGATCAGATCTCCTGAGAAAAAAGATATATAATGAAGAGTTTAGAATTTCCTGAGGAGAAAAAAGAGAAAAAAATATAACCAGGAGATGAGAAACTCTGCAGAAACAAAATATAGTGATTTAAATCTCTTCAGAGAACATGAAAAATATATAAGCAGGAGATGAGAATCTTGTCAGAGGAAAACAAAAAGGAAATATGACCAGGAGATTAGAATCATCTCAGAAAAAAAGAAAAAAATACATAAAGCAGAAGATTAAAGTCTCTTCAGAAAAAAAAATATAACTAGGAGATTAGATTCTGCTCAGAAAAATAATTAATCAGAAGATTAGAATGTACTCAGAACAAAAAAAAAGAAACTATAACCACAGGATTAGAATCTCCTCAGAAAAAAACAGAAATAAAAATATGATCATGAAATGATAACCTCATCAGAAAAATATATAACCAGGAGATTAGAATCTCCTCAGAAAGAAAAAGAAAATAAATAACCAAAAGGTTATTGTCTCCTCAGAAAACAGAAAGAAATGTGATCAGGGATTAGAGTCTCCTTAGAAAAAAAAATGTAACAGGGGATTAGAATCTTCTCAGAAAAAAAAAAGAAGAAAACACAACCAGGAAATTGGATTCAAATAAAACCATGAGATTAGAATCTCCTAAGGAAAAAAAATGTAACCTGGAGATCAGAATCTCCTCAGACAAAAAAGAAAAGAATTAACAAGAATATTGTAAACTCCTCAATGAAAGAAATAAAATATATCTAGGAGATTACAATCTCCTCAAAACACAACCACAATATCGTAATGTCTTCAAAAGAAAGGAAATAAAATTTAACCAGGAGAGTAGAATCTTTTCTCAAAAAACCCCAAATAAAACCAGGAGACTCAAATCTCCTGAGGAAAAAAATGAAGAATATTATTATAACCAAGAGACTGTATTTTCCTCATAGATAAAATAGAACCAGGAGATTAGAATCTGCTCAGCAAAAAAGGATAAAAAGTATAACCAAAGAGATTGCAGTCTCCTCAGAACAAAAAAAGGAAATAAAAAAGCAACCATGGGAATATAATTTCTCGGAAGACAATTTGTAAAAACTAACCAGGAAACTAGACTCTCCTTAGAAAAATAAAAAATATAACCAGCAGATTAGAATCTCCACAGAAATAAAAAGAAAAAAGAAACATAATGAAGAGATTAGAATCTGCTCAAGAAAATAAACATGGCCAGGAGATTAGAATCTCCTCTAAAAAAAGGGGTAGAACCAGGAGATTAAGTCTCTTCAGTTTTCAAATTAAAAAAATTCAAGGTGGAGATTGGAATCTTCTCAGATCAAATAAAAAGAAAAAAAAATTCCAGTAGATTAAACTCTCTCCAGAAAAAAAAAACAAATATAACAAGGGGATTAGTAACTCATTAGATTAAAAAAGGAAACATATACCCAGGAGATTAGAATCTCCTCAGATGAAAAAAAAAATCGGGACACTAGGTCTCCACTGAAGAAAAGAAATATAACCAAGAGTTTAGAATCTCCTCAGGAATCAAAAGAAAAAAATAAAACCAGGAGATTAGAATCTCCTCAGAAAATAAAGAGTTGAGTAAAAACAAAGATATCTAAGAGATTAGAAACTGCTCAAAAAGGTAAAATATAAAGAGTAGATTAGAATTTCCTCAGATAAAATAAAGGGAGATTAGATCTCCTCAGAAAGAAAAAGAAAACAATACAGCCAGGAGATTAGAATCTCCTGAGGACAATAGAAATGTAACGGGGGATTAGAATCTCCTCAGAAAACAAGAAAATACAACCAGGAGTTTGGAATCTCCTGAGGAAAAAATGTAACCTGTAGATCAGAATCTCCTCCCACAAAAAAGGAAAAAAATAAGCAGGATATTGTAATCTCCTCAAAAAAACAATACAACCAGGAGTTTAAATGCTTATTTGAAGAAAAAGGAAATACGTATATAGGAGATTAGAATATCCTCAGGTGAAAAAATAAATCAGGAGATTAGATCTCCAATGAAGAAAATAGTTATAGAGTAAATGGCAGAACCGTGAAGAGTACTGACAGGCAAAGGGTCTGGGTGTACAGGTAGACAGGTCACTGAAAGTGGCAACACAGGTGGAAAATGTAGTTAACAAGGCATATGGCATGCTTGCCTTCATTGGCTGGGGCATTGAGTTTAAAAATTAAAACAACATAGAACAGTACAGCACAGTACAGGCCCTTTAGCCCACAATGTTGTGCCGAACTTTTACCCTAATCCTAAGGTCTATCTAACCTCCACCCCTACCTTATACTAATAGAACATAGAACAGTACAAAGTTGGTAGGTAATATTGCAGCTTTATGGAAACTTTGTTAGGCTGCATTTAGAATATTATGTTCAATTCTGGTTGCCACACTACCAGAAGGATGTGGTGGCTTTGGGGAGGGTACAGAAAAGATTTACCAGGTTGTTGCCTGTTACGGAGAGCATTAGATTTGAGGAGAGCTTGGAGAAACTTAAATTGTTCTCACTGTAACAACAGATGTTGAGGGTCGACCTGATAGAAGTCTACAAGATTATGAAGGGCATGGACAGACTGGACAGTCAGGAGTTTTTTCCCAGGGTGGAAGAGTCAGTTACCAGGGGCCATGGGTTTAAGGTGTGAGGGGCAAGATTTAAAGGTGATATACAAGGCAAGTTTTTTTACACAGTGGATGGTGGGTGCCTGGAACTCGCTGCTGGGGCAGGTAGTGGAAGCAGGTACTATAATGACTTTTAAAGGGCATCTTGACAAATACATAAATACGATGGGAATAGAGGGATACGGTCCTCGGAAGGGTAGGTGAATTTTTTTGTGATGGGCAGCATGTCAGTGCAGGCTTGGAGTGCCAAAGGGCCTGTTCCTGTACTGTAATTTTCTTTGTTCTTTGTCGTTCTTTGTTCTTTTGCTGTGAGCCTGGAATTACTCCTAGAATTCACCAGGAGATTAAGATCGCCTCATAAGAAGAAAATAACTCGGTGATTAGAATGTCCTCAGAAAAAGAAAAGAAAAAAATATAACCAGGAGGTCAGAATTGCAGCAGAAAAAAAAAAACAAAAAAAAATGACCAGGAGCTTTGGACCTCTTCAGAAAAGAAGAAAAGCATATAATCGGTATATTGGAATCTCCTCATAAAAGAAAAATATTACCATGAGATTAGATCTCCTCACTTTGGAAATATATATATGTTATATATATAAAACCAGGAGATTAGAATCTCTTCAGTACAAAAATAAGGAAAATATAACCTGATGATTAGATTCTGCTCAGAAAAAGAAACAAATATATCCGGAAGATTAGAATCTGCTCAAAAAAAAGGTAAAATATAAAGAGTAGATTCGAATCTCCTCAGATAAGAAAAAGGGGATTAGTTCTCCTCAGATAGAAAAGAAAACAATACAACCAGGAGATTAGAATCTCCTCAGGACATAAAAAAGAACCAGAGGATGACAATCTCGTCAGGAAAAAAAAAACTAGCAATGAGAATCTCCTCAGAAAATATGACTAGAAGATTAGAATCACCTCAGAAAAAAAAAGAAAAAAATATAAGCCGGAGATGAGAGTCTCCTCAGGAAAAAAAAAAAGAAAATATAACCAGGAAGTTAGAATCTGCTCAGAAAAAATATATAACCAACATATTAGAATCTCCTCAGAAAAGAATAAAAATATAAGGACAAAATTAGAATCTCCTCACAGAAAAAAACGAAAAAATACATAACCATGAAATTTGGATCTCATCAGCAAAATATATAACCAGGAGATTAGAATCTCCTCAGATAAAAAAGAAAATAAATAACCGAAAGATTAGTTTCTCTTCAGAAAAAAGAAATGTGTCCAGCGGTTAGAGTCGCCTCAGAAAAAAGAAAAAAATATAACCAGGTGGTTAGAATCTTCTGAGGAAAAGTGTGTAACCTGGAGATCAGAATCTCCTCAGTCAAAAAAGAAAAAAAATGAACCAGAATATTGCATTCTCCTCAAAAAAACAAATAAAATATAACTAGCCTTACTTTGGTTGTGGGTAAAGTGTTGGAAAGGATTATAAGAGATAGGATTTATAATCATCTAGAAAGGAATAATTTGATTAGGGATAGTCAACACGGTTTTG
>NW_025969054.1:0-17604 GCF_021869965.1 Rhincodon typus
AAAAAATGTTAAATACCTCTTTTTTCTAAATGCTGTCAGCTCTGAAGAAGGATCACTGGTAATGGTAATTGCTGCTACATCAAAATTTTATTTTAAATTTAAGATCAATTGATCTTGGCTAACTAGGCGTATTAAAGCATACATGGAAAAGACAGTTATATGGTTATACAGGTTCAATCACAAATTAGCAAGGATCTCACTTAATGCTGGAACAAGCATTAAGACCAAAATGACCTAATCCTGTTCCTAAAGTGCTTGAGACTTCTGGCTGTGCTTTTACAATCTTGCACTTCCATGCTGCCTTGCCTCTATGGCAGTAGCCCTAGCTGGCATTCAACAATTCTCTCATGACAACTGACAGCTTCTTGGAGATTTTGTATCCAATCTTCTGTGGCACCCATTGATATAAATCATCCAGACATGTGGATTTATATGTTTTGAACTTTTTTTTACTTTAATTTGAAGATGCGTATTTGATGGAAATCACACCAAAGTCACTAGCTGACTTACAAAACTTTCTGCAATAGACTGGATGCTAATACAATAACTATTTCCTGAAGTAATTGTGTAGTCTGTTAACATTTTAACTTATCAATTTCCATTCTGTATTCTTAAGGGACTCAGTTTTTTCTTGATGATATTTCTGTTGTCTTATACTGGAAAAATTTCTTGCTGTAACATTTACTGTGTAGGTCTATGTTCATTTCTAGTTCTCTCTTTGTATCAATGATTGCCACTTTTTTTGTAAGTTTATATTCTGCCATGTTGTAGGGAATTAAATACGTAACCATCACAAATACCTATATAGTATGAAGAAGCAAGCTGTCTGATGGAAGTTGATGGAATTTAAATAAAAGCTGCCTTAAAGAAGTGATGCATTTCCTGACCTATTAAAATGCCTCTTCCACTGGGACACATAGCTGAACGGCTTTGGGGAGTGAACAAATGGCTCTCATTGCAATTTGCATGAACAGCACAGTAAAAATCAGATAATTAGACATTCATTCTGACAGTTAATTAAGACAAAAGGAGACAACTATTCCCAAAATACAATAGCTATTAGCAAGCACTTCTTTCCTGATTGAATCTCATAGACGGCCTATAAGGTGAAAATGGCATTATTCTCATCAGCTCTTTAAACATCAAGTAAAGAAGATTTTGTCCCTTGGACCTTGAACACAATAAATCTACCATTTGTATTTTCTATCCTCTGAACTGCGCCTAATTTATCACTTTATTGAAAAGGTTTCATTATGCTAATATTTTACAAAAATCACTTGATCTTCTATGAGATCAAAAGGCCATTTCTCTAGGAATATTTTTGACTATGACCGATTTCTAATGTCACTGAGAGCAATACAAGAAGTATAATGAAGGTTATTCCCACATAGAGAGGTGTAAGAAAAAGAAAAGCATCAAGAAATCTAATGCGACAGTGCAGTTAAAAAAAAGTACTCAAGTCTATGCAAATGTCGAAAGAAAAAAGTCATAAAATAACAACATGAAAGCAATTAACTATTTTTAACAATGACCTTTATTGGTTCAGGGCGCACAGAATCATGGAATAATAGAATTATACAGCACAGAAGGAGGCCATTAAGTCCAACATGCCTGTGTCAGCTTTTTGAATAAGCTACCAATAAGCACATTCCACTGCTCTTTAACCAAAGCCCTGCAATCTTTTCTCACTTCAAATATGTATATAATATTCTTTAGAAAATTATTATTAAATCTCCTTCCACCACTCTTTCATATCAGATCATTACAAATTGATGTGCAAATTATTTTTCCTCAAGTTACCTTTGATTCTTTACCTTACATCTATGTATATTTGTTGCCTACCCTTCTATACTGAAAATTCTTTCTCCTTATTTACCCTATCAGACTCTTTCAAGATTTTGAACAACATTATTAAATCTCCCCTTAACGTACTCTGGAAGAAAGAAAGCAATACTAGTTATTCTAATATCTAAGTCATGATTGAAGTTATTCGTTCCTGGTAACAAATGGTAACAAATATCTTCTGCACCCTCTCAAAGCATTGACATTCCCCCTAAAATGTGGGGGTGCCCAGAATTTGCCATAATATACCGGCTGGAGTCTAAATGCTTTTCTTTAAAGATTAAGAAGCTTTTTCTTAAACTCTATGTTTCTTCTTATGAAATCAAAGATCCTAGAAGACTTTTAAACAGCCTTCGCAACATTTTTTTTCTTCTTTATTCATTCATGGGATGAGGGCATTGCTGGCTAGGCAGCATTATTGTCCATCCCTAATTGCCTAGAGGGCAGTTAAGAGTCAACCAGATTGCTGTGAGTCTGGAGCCAGACCAGGTAAGGATGGCAGTTTCCTTGCCTAAAGGATATTAGTGAACCAGATGGGTTTTTCCTGACAATCGACAATGGAATCATGATCATCATTAGATTCTTAACTCCAGATATTTGTTGGAATCAAATTCCACCATCTACTGTAGTGGGATTTGAACCCAGGTCCCCAGAACATTATCTGGGTCTCTGGATGAACAATCCAGTGATAATATCACTAGGCCATTGCCTCCCCTGCGCCTTTCTATCTTCAAAGACTGCATTATACATTCCCAGGACTCTCAGTTTCACCAGCCCCTTTAAAAGTCTACTTTTAGTGTATATTTTTCTCCTACTTTCTTGAATCACCTCCCATTTCTTTACGTTAAATTTCGTCTGCAATGCATATTGCTCACACCACAAAAGTATCTAAATGATTTTCATAGTCTTTAATTGACTACTTCATTCTTTTGACTACCTTTTTACTATTTACACATTTCTAAATGTGTAAATGTATGGATCCAAGATGGCATCAGAGTAGGAAGCTTCAGCTGAAGCTCATCTGCTCCATCCGCTTCTTTCTCATTTCTTTCTCACATTGTGGTCTCTCGGCCTGGTCTCTCAGTGGCTCATGGTGCTCTCTTGGCCCAATCTGTTGGTTTAGCATGGCAGTATCTTAGTGTGTGAGTGGGTCCTACCTGTGCATGTTCTGGAGGCGGTCAGGGAGGCAGCAGCTTCGGTGGCGGCAGCAACAGCAGCAGTAACAGCATCGAGACCCAACATGGAAAGAGCGAGTGTTGAGAGAGGTCCCCTATATCTGCAGTGGCAGCAGCATCGAGAACAGGCAGCTGAGGTCTCCCAGACAGCAAAATAAGTGGAGGTTTCATCAAAGACTGCTGAACTTTCAATTTAATTCCTTTATTCACATTTAAATTAAGAAGGACTTTAGTGTTAATTATTACCTTATTTCTTTATTTTTCTACTTATTCCATGAAGGTAGTGCTTAACTTTTTACCTCTGTTCTCTTACTACTTTGTACCTAAGTTTTTTGTACCTAAGACGGCACCGTGTACTGCGACATTGTACACTTTTCAGCGTACTCCTGCTGTACTTGAGTACATATAACAATAAAATCTATATCTAAAAGACTTTGTCTTCCCTTTGATGTTACTCATCATTCTGTTCTCAGTCAGTCACTCTTCGCTCTGTTTTCCACTTTTGCCAGCACATTTTGAATTCAGCATTTTTCTCCAATGAATCATGAAGCTAATATTTACTATAATCCTTCTTTTCTATTTTATTTTAATTTCAAACAGTTAAATAGATTCTTCTGAAAATGGGCGTGGAGTTCAGAGTACATAATTATTCTGAGACTGCACATCGCATTGCAAGCAATATATTAATTTTTTGCTGCCCAGTGTTTTGCTTGGTTGTTGTTTGCAGCTAGTGTTTTCTGCATTGATCAGTGGATTCATGCATTTGAGGTAGAATTAATATCACAATTTGCTAATATTATTTAAAGACAACTTGGTCTTGTGAAAGGTAAGGTGCATTGTGGCGACAAAAAGTGGGAGCAACAGTTTTGATACTTTGAGGTTTGCCATCTTGCTGCAGGACAGACTTGTGTGTTCTGTTCATCCAGACAGTGATGCCATCAACTGTTAACAGGGCTATCCATGGTAATATGGTCAAATCCAATCCAAAACAAGTTCTTAATGGAGATTCTGGCAGAAGATATTTGTGTGATATCAATGGTTGCAACAGCAGATGAAGGCCGCAGAAGTGGGGAGATCCCCAGTCATCGAGGTCTTCCTTGCCACTGGAGCCGGATCTACCCCCCGTTCAGGACTCTGTCTGATGATAAGTAACAGCATTCTCACATTAAAAGATATCCTGCACAAGGTGTCTAGAGGAGACCAATTCCACCTCTTAAAATCAAATATCTAACAAATATATGGTCAGAAACATGGTTCCAGGGTTGGGCTAATCAACCAGACAAGGACCCACAGAAGCCATTATTAATTACATGGAATTTCCTCGGTTGACTTGTTTGTGAGTGATTGCTGATGACGACTTTGAGGAATGGCTGAACATGCAACATAGTGTGTAACAAGATTTTATGATTATATATTGGAGCAACACTAATGTAAAATCCAAAGAGAAAAAGAAATATCCTATATCCACTTGAAGTCATTGAGTCAGAAACTCAGGAGGCAGTGGGAAAAAGTAGCAATGGAGATTAACGTCAATTGTTGCTGGGTGTTAATTCTAAATCTGAGTTAGATAATTTTTGTTAAGCAAAGGCATTAAGGGATATAGGCTAAAGGCAGGTATATCGAGATAGCCCTCCAACAGCCATTATCTCATTAAATGGTAGAACAGACTTGAAGGGGAAGGCCTACTCCTGTACTTAAGTTCCTATGTTAACACAAGGATTGTGGCTCTAGGCAAATGGATCCAGTGCAGGAAAAAGTTTCTCAATCTTACACAAATTGTCAAGATGAATCATTTCAGGTCTTCAAATGGTGTGTCTGACTTCAAATCACTATATCCCAATCACTCACATACCAACATGGTGGCTCAGTGGTTAGCACTGCTGCCTCACAGCACCAGGGACCCAGGTTTGATTCCACCCGTGGGTGACTGTCTGTGTGAAGTTTGCACATTCTCCCTATGTCTGCGTGGGTTTTCTCCAGGTGCTCCGGCTTCATCCCACAGTCTAAAGATGTGCAGGCTAGGTGGATTGGCCTTGCTAAATTACCCATAGTGTTCAGGGATGTGTAGATTCGGGGGATGGGTCTGGGTGGGATGCTCTGTGAGTCAGTGTGGACTTGTTGGGCCAAAGGGCCTGTTTCCACACTATAGGGATGATATGATATGAACAATCTTCTTCACTTCTCAACCCTTTGTTTTTATCTCACCTCCATACACTTAGCAATGTGGCAAGCCTCACAGTCACTGCTCACAACTTTCAAGTTGACAATTCAATCAAGACAAGTATATTCCCCAACTTGTAAATTTATGATTATGTTAAAGTACATTCAGATACAAGGTTATTTTCTTTGTTGTTGTGTAAATAGCTTGATTGTCTAAGAATAAATCTTCATTTAGAAAAAGGGCAATGTTGCGAGATATTGACATACATCTTTAAGAGGCATACCTTAAACTGCTGCCAATCATAATTTCCCTTAACAAGATATGATGAATTATTCTGATGATTTGTTAGGTAGTCGCTGAGAAGCATTGATAGGAGTCAGGTGTACTGGACTCAGCTCGTAATGGATACTATCTGCATGGAGTTATATATTCAAATAAAGCACCCAAATTACTGTAATCTTGGGTTTGAATGATGTAGAAAAGAACATAACAACCATGATGCCTTTGCTTACAATGACTGTTATAACCACTGTGAGTCTAGCATCACATCTAGGCCAGACAAGGTAAGAATATCAGGGGTTTTTGACCAGAAAAACATTTATGAACCAGATGAGTTTCAATGATATTTCATGGTCACTGTTACTAAGCATAGCTTTATTAATTGCATTTAAATTTCACAGTGGTATTTGAACCATATATTCACCTGGGCCTCTGGATTACTAAACCACTACTCCATCAAATGCTACTTCAAAAGAATTGTTTTACATCAAAAAAAAACCTCTGTGACACACAGGGAGTTCTACCAGTGCTCTTCAACTGTGGTATTTGACAGGTTCTTTTTTTGAGTGCTGAGAAAGAGATTAAAACATTGGCCATACATTTGAACTCTCTTGTGTCAAGGTCTTTAAACAACAGATGCCATTTTACCTCCACAATAGTGGTCCAGGTCCACAATTCTGGCACTAGCCATACCAGAACCCATTTTGTAAGGGCACTGATGCAGATTCACTTGTAATACAGAGTAGGCAGATAATGATACTAATCAATATGCAACATATAAATTATGGAGTTCAATATGCTTAAGCTAATTTCCTCTTTTAACATAACAGAACATGCATTTAGTAGCAGAAAAGAGATTTTGTCAGTACAATTTAAAGGTATTATCAACTGTTTTTGGTCTAGGTGTTCCATAACAATTTGCTGAGTTAATAGAATCATTGAATAGTTTCCAAAATTGCTTAAAGTTGATAAAGTCTAGAAGTGTGACATGGCAATGCTGAAGGTCTTTTTCCTAAATTCAAGGATTCTGCACAAACCACTTAGTCCCAAATGTGGCCATATTGGTTTGTGACCTCTTTGAACTGCAGAATTAGGGGGAGTGAATAGCAGTGACACTGGACAAAACAAAATAATGGAACAGGAAGGAGGAGGGATGCTCTAAACAGAAGACCATGGGCTGAAACTTACGCTTTTTTAGCTATGTACAAGTTGTGCTAAGTATTTTTTTGTAATAATTCTCACCACGAGACTGAGTGAAAGTTCGCACCATATCTTACTAAATGCACTTTACTAACTACTAACTCCATTCCTTAGTCATCTCTCACATCCGATCCTGTCTCCATGCCATTTCCAGAACAACCTGCTGCTCAGTAGCTCTGTGATAGAGTCCTGGGACATCCTCAGTCTGCAGTGATGCTGCCCCTCACTCATCTGAAGGAAAAGACATTAAGGACTAAAGAGTGTGGGCTTCCTGTACTTCTTGTGCATCGTGTGGGGGCCTGCAGCTGCCACCTCTTCATATGAAGGCTGTTCAGCAACTGCTGGAATTTACTGCTATTCTTGTGCTTGTTGTTGCATCTGTTCCTCCTCCATTTCTCTGCTACACTACACCAAAAGCAATGATAACCCCTTCTGTGGCTAGATCCATTGGTCGTACTTCCAAGAATGCAGGAGGAGAATATAAGAAACAGAACAGGTCCTTAGGAATGTATGCAGTCAGCATTCACATCACTCACAAAAACGAGTTTAATCAACAATCCCTTCCCCCCCACCCCCAATTTGATTGAGGACTACTCCATTTAAGCTTTGACACATGATCATTTGCATGAAGCAGATGCAGTGTGCTTACCATGTACACTTCTGGTGCATGCTGTAGCATAGCGTAACACTGTGCCATACAGCAACCTGTCTATCCCCTTTACTGAAGACTGCTGGCAATCATGACCAGCTGCCTGACTTTATGTATGTGCTAAGCAGCATGGTGAGATAGAAGTACTGTGAGTCTTTAAGGTGCAGATGAGCAGGCAAAGCACCAAAAGGCAAGGCAGCGCATTGGAGTAGGTGCAAAGTAGAATGTACGCTCACAGACACAGTTAAAATCCCTGAGATGCAGCTTGATCGAATCCATGTGATGGGTGCCTGTCTGGACATGCAACATGTCCTGGCAGCAGTAGTGCAATGAGAGGTGCCAGTGTACTCCAAAGTGCAGCACTGAAGTGCAGAACTATATTGTAGTACATTGGAGGCATACCATGATGATGTCGTAAGGTTCGTATGTGTTGGACACCAAGGTTGGTGGATGGGTGGTGTGTGCAGATGCTGCCTATCGACTGTGTTCTGAAATGTTGGTGCCTGGTGTCCAAAATGGAGGAACAAGTGGTGAGCTGGAGTTGCCAGACAATTTCTCTGTTTCTCATTTGCGAATCTATCTAGTTGTTATCTAGTTTCTATCCGACAGGTGGGAGAATTGGAAACTGAAAATTAGTGAGGTGAGATAAATGAATAAGGACATGGTAATGCATGAAAATAGACTTCTTGTTGCTCACTGGCAAAAATGTTATCTCAGAATTCAATGCTTGATTGGAAAATGGAACATTTTGGTCTCAATGTTGAGAAGCTTCTTGCTAGCCATTTCTCACGATTTTCCCAACTTTCTCACCAAGGCCCACATCATTCAGGGGCTGAGAAGAATCAAACCACATTTACAGTAGGTAATCTACCTTCTTAAAGTGTTTATGCCCATGTGAACTGTGTATTCACAACTTTCCTAATGTGCTGTGCTCAGAATGGGATTCCATATTCCAGTTGAAGCCAAACTATGTCTTAACGTAATTTCACGATAACATCCTTTCTCTTGTATTTTATACTCCTATTAATACAGCATAGGATATGGTTTGCTTTAATAACTTCTCTCAATCTGTCCTGCCATCTTTAAGTATGGTGGCAGCAAATCTACCAGATGGAACTTACACCATCATGAGCTGCACTGAAGATTCATCATGCAACATGGTGGCAAGCAGTAGCAACAATGAAGGCACTGGCAACCATGGTAATATGAAGATTCTTCAGATATAGTTGAAAGAGACTGCTTTAGCGAACAGTCTAAAATTGGAAGAGCTCAACATTTGAGAACACTGCAGAAAAGAACTTCAAGGCAGAATTCCACCAGGTAGACTCTACAATCAATGGTAAAAAGCATTTTAGACCTGGTAAGAGACACACAGTAGTTAAGTGTGAGCTAGAAATTCCTTGGACCTTGACTACGAATAACATTTAGACAGCTACAGGTTGCTTCCGCTGCCAATGAACTGTAAGACAACAGCTTAGCTGGAAAGCAAACAGGTATCACAGGGTCTGTGAATACATTTGAAATCTCAGGTTGGTAAGGGAATACCTTTTTTTAAAGAAGGCTGCGTTTTACAGGCTGGGAAAGCTTGCAGTAAATGAAGTACTTGCAGTTCAGATTGTGTTTTGACACTATAGCAGGCAGACACCACAGTGCACAGAAACAGTAAGGGAAATCAAAGGCCACTTAAGCAATTCAAAATGACCAAGGCGTGTCATAAATCCAGAATTAAAGCAATAAGGGCAAATTAGAAGTCTAAGAACACAGAGTCTACCAGAAGAAGAAAGTAGGAGACTATTAAGGCTGGAGAAATGTGGGAGATCTATTATTTTAACCACAGTAAAAGTAGGAAGTACTTACTTAAAGCACAGGTAGCAGGAATTGACCAGGAATAAAATGTGAAGCAAGAAGGATCATTAATAGCAAAGCAGACAGTGGAAATCATCTATGGAAATTAATTTAAGGAACCAGATTTGGTGTACAAAGCTTCAAAGAGCTGGATTAATTCCTTAAAATAGTTTAGAGAATGGGAATCTTTTAATAAGGCTGTGATCAAGAGGATTAATATAGAGAGGCTATGTAAAATGAGTCACAGAAGGCAGAAATTCTTTATTTTGACCACACAAAGATATGAAATGCTTCTACTACATAGTGGTGCCATTGCTATTCTGCAGAATTAATACTCTTTAAAATAAGGAAAATAAGGAAGAGATGGCAGCAGCAATAACATTGCCAGGAGATTTAAGATGCAGGCTGAATGAAACACAGATTTGGACATTTTGGAAAAAAAAAAATTCTCAAAATAGGGAATTGCTTCCAAACTAGATGCTAAATCAGAAGCTGAATAAGGAAATACACTTTTGTATTTGATTGGGACTATAACTCAGGATGTTATAACTTGACAATTTATAAAAAGAACCTGCAGATAGTTTTGATCGAGTTCTGCAATTCTTTGTCAATCACTTAAGCTTTAAAACAAAAAAACAATCTTGAAAGAGTGGAATTTTTAATGAGCTCAGCATCCAGGGAATCAGTAAATAATTTCATGATTAAGATTTTTCTCAGTCTGATCCCTGCAATATTTAGGATAGTCCTAATTTTACTGAAGTTTATATCTCTGGCTACCCTTCATCAGTTTTCTCCTTCTTTAAGCTGTATTTCAGTTTCCTTACCATTGTACAATTTGTTTAAACCCTCTATTACTAGTTAGAAAATTGATTCCACCTTTGGTCAGACAAAACACATCGTCCGGAAATAGGTAACCCTTGCCTCAGAGCCAATTTCAAAGGTAGAACATTAAGAAAAGTTGGAAGGAAAAGATTAAATGGAATCAATTGACAAGATTATGTTATGTATTATTAAAAATAAAGTCTTAGGCCTTTACCTGAAGATTCATAGCAGCTAAGATGACCCTGATCTCCATTTCCCAGGATACCTTTGAGATTCATAGGATGACTTGGAAAGACAGATGTGCTGAAATCCATTTGATTTAACATGTCCATTTCCCTTCCATTTTTTTTGGCCAGAATGCCAATGGTTGAATTAGTAGGTGGTCTTTGAGTTAGTTGAGGAGTGTATTGTACCACATGAACAGTACTTTGCTGGATCAGGCCACAGCTCTGCAGGTAGAAAAAGAGAAATAATCAGCACAGAAAGGCCAATAAATTATTTAGAAGGGATGTCAATCCAGTAAGCACTTTTTTCATATTAGATTACCAACAGTAATTCAGAAGGAAATTTATACAAATATATAGAAACGTCTTCATATGAATATTTTAAAAGCATATCACTGCTCTAAACATATCCAGCTTATACCATGAAATAAACTGCCAAGTTCCTGCTTTGAATACAGCAAAAATTCACACCAAATTATACAAGGACTGACTCCTAGACCAGTATATTTAAAGTTTACATGTCTCTTGAATAGAATCCCTACAGCATGGAAACAGGCCCTTTGGCCCAACAAAGTCCACACTGACACTCAGAGTATCCTACCCAGACCCATCTCCCTAATCTACACATCCCTGAACACTTACGGGCAATTTAGCATGGCCAATCCACCTAGCCTGCACATCTTTGGACTGTGGGAGGAAACCAGAGCACCCAGAGGAAACCCACACAGACAGTCGCCCAAGGGTGGAATTGAACCCAGGTGCCTGGCATTGTGAGGCAGCAGTGCTAACCACTGAGCCACCATGCCACTCTTGCTTTGCATATTTTCACATAAACCTATATTTTCTTATGTTTAAAAATTAGTGGGAATAAAATTGGATAAAGACTGAAAATTGTCATGAGAATCACTAAGAGTGGTTATTGTAACCATTTTCATGGGCCATCATTTAATGACTATCCCTGATTGCCCTTGAATTGAGAGGCTTGCAAGGCCGTTTCAAAAAGTAGTTAATCAAATTACTGTGGGTTTGGAATCAGATATTGCCGAGATTAGGTCAAGGTGGCAGACTTAGCCCTCTGAAGGATTTTACTTCTCAGATGGGATTTTACAACAAGCAATGATTGGTCACTATTAACAGTCACTATTACTGAGACTAGCTTTCAGTTCCAGATTTTATTAATTGAAAGTAAATTCCACCAACTGCTGTGGTGGAATTTGAACATGAACTGCAGAGCATTAACTTGATTCTCTGGATTACTAATCCAATGATTTTACTACTGCAGCACCATAATGCACCATCAGGCAGACACATATAGTGTAATGTAAACTACACACTATATCGTGCTGCCTGCTCATTATAAAGATTTCTGCACATATACATCAGCAGGGGACACAATTTATATTTACGCACAATACTTTCAACAAGCCAGCACCTTATGAGACAGAGGTGGATTCTGGTTGGAACATGTGATGGGAGTCACTCTACAACTGAATCTGATGTAAGAATGGCTGACCATAGCCATTCTTTGGTTTGTTGTGCTGGCTGAAAATCACCATGACTGCTACCACAATACTGGACATTGACATGCAGGGTGCACTGCCTATGGTCACACACCAGCTTCATGTTTAGGAGGTAGGAACCTTTTCATTTCAGGTGACTGGAAGAGTTGGTATGAAGCATGTGAAAAGCAATGTAGTTGCAATTAATGGCACCCTGAACCATGGAGAAACTTTCAGTCTTTGAAAACACTTGTGCTCATTCCACCTGTTTGTAGAAAATGGGATAACATGGAATTATTCCTCTTTGCATAGCAAGCTTCAGTGACATCCCTTGTGCAACACTGTACATAATATGTTCAGCAGCACGAAATCAAATACATATAAGCTCAAGTGAGCTTCAGACCCACTTAATTGTGATCCTTGCCTTGCTCTGCAGTTGCCCCTACAATAGTTGGAGCATTTCAGTGACAACCTCCATGATGAAGCACTGGCATCTCTAACAGAGGTCACTGCAGAAGTTTAGATAGGAAAATTACTCCATGAATACCCTGGAGGAATTAATTCTGATCTCCTGCTGACAGTTTCTTTCCCACTCCTCCCCCTTCAAGCAGCTTGTCATCTGTATTCAGCTTGAGCATAGTAGTGAGTATTATTAAAAATAAATCATTACACTATTTAAGAAAAATTAAAGGAATGAAGAATTTTCAGGAAAACATACATAGAAACTGATAGTTTGATTGCCTTGACATGAGTGATTTTTCTAAATAATATAAATTTTACAACATCTGAATAAATCTTCTTTTCTCATTGGTTGTGGAAGCCTTTAAAATCTCAGTGAAACCTAAAATCATACAATATAGGAGGGTATTCATCCCATTGTACCACTGTTGAATCTTTGAAACAGCCATTCAATACGTTCTACTCACAAGGCTCCTTTGTTCTGAAGGCAGCTTCCAAACCAGTGATCTCTGCTTAGAAGGACAGCAGATACAAGCAGTCAGCACCAACTGAAAGGTCCCCTCCAAGCCTCACACCATTCTGACCCAGATTTATAATCACCATCCCTACACTTTCACTCAGCAAAATCCTTAATTTCTCTTCCTAACACCACTTTGGCTGTGCTAACACCATACAGACTGCAGCTGATCAAGGGGGAAGCTAACCAGCAGCTGTTCAAGAAGGCAACGAGCCACCACCTTCTCAAGGGCATTTAGGGCTGGTGTTAAATGTTGCCTAAGCCAGTGAAGCTCACATTCTGTGAAAAGAGAACTAAAGCTTTCCTCTTGAAATAGAACATGTTTGGGAGAATAAGCTGAAAGAATCATAGAATTTTACTGTATAGAAGGAGGTCTTTTGATCCAGCGTGTCTGTGCTGGCTCCCAAAAGGCTCCAGCTGGTCCCCTTCTCTAGCCCTATCTCCATAGCGCTCTAAATTCATTGCTTTCAAATATATATCCTCCTTTCTTTTGAAACCTCCCATGGAATCTGCTTCCACCACTCTTCCAGGTTCTGCATTCCAAGTCCTAACAACCCTCTGAGTAAAGAAGTCTCTCCATGTCTCACTCCTGCTATATTGCTGACAGTCTTGAAATTGTGATGCCTACCTACTGATACACCAACTAGATGAAACAGAATATCCTCTTTAGCCTGTAAAAATTGTTCATAATTTTGAACGCCTCAATAAGATCACATCTTAATCTTCTCTGCTCCAAGGAGAATAAGCCCTATTTCTCTAATCTCTCCTTATATCTAAAATCCACCATTCCTGGTATCATTCTCATAAATTTCCATTTCGCTCTTTCCAGGGCTTTAAAATCCTTCCTTTAGATTAGGTGCCCAGAATTGAACATAATAATTCTAATGTGGTCTGTCTGATGATTTGCAGAGTTGTAGCATCACTTTCTTGTTTTTATACTCTATGTCTCTGTTGATAAACAAAGGATTCCTCAAGCCTTTTTAACAAATGTTTCAATGTGCCTGGCCAACTTCAGAGAATTATGCACTTCAACCCTGCGGTCCCTCTGCCCCTATACTTCCTTCAAAGTTATGCCATTAAGCTAGTATTGTCGCTCCATGTTTCTTCAACCAAAATGCATTACCTAACTTTTCTCTGCATTGATGTTCATCTGCCAGATATCTGCCTCTTTGGCCAACTTTTCAATGTCCCTTTAAAGTCACTCAGGATCATCGTCACAATTGACTATTCTCCCTAGCTAAGTGTCATCTTCAAATTTAGAAAGTTTGCTCTCAACCCCCATCTCCTAATCATTTATATAAATCAGAAAAAGGAAGGGACCCAGCACTGATCTCTGGGGAACACAACTTTCAACCCGTCTCTAATCTGAGAAATATCCAGCTATTCGTACCCTCTATTTCCTATCTTTTAGCCAAATTCTAAACTATGCTTCCATGGCCCCATCAAACCCAAACATTTCTAATTTGCTAACTAACTTGCCATGTGGCACTACATCAAATGCTTTCTGAAATCTTTACAATACTACCCTCATCTACTGCCTGTATAACCTCGTCAAGTAACTCAATTAAATTTATCAGGCATGACTTGCCCTTGACAAAGCCACGTTAACTGTCTAGTATTAACTTATTTTTCTCTAAATATATATTTATCTTATCCCATATAATGGCCTCCAGTTTTCTCACTGCTGATGTCAAGCTGACAGGTCTGTAGCTACCTGGGTTATCCTTTGCCACATTCTTAAAAAATAGCATCACATTTAAATCCTCTAGTCCCCTGGGACTAATCCTATGTTCAGGGAGGCCTGGAAAATTACTGTCACTGGCTCTGCAATTTGCTCCCTTAACTTTCTCAGCAATCAAGGAAGTGCACTATTTGGGCCTGGTGACTTCTCCACCTTGATGCTGCCAGCCTATTTAAAACCTCTTCTATATCTTTCACTATACTGCTTAGTTGCTTAACACCCACATTTTCAATTGGGTCATTGTCACCATTTTTCAATTTGGTAAAGACAGAAGCAAAGTAGTCACTTAGTACCTCTACCTCTGTTCTTCCTTCAGTGAGCAGCTTACCCTGCTCTATCCTTATGGGTCCCACTCAATCTTTTGCTAATCTTTTACTGCTAATATGTTTGAAGAACATTTTGCTATTTGTTTAGTACAGCCTATCATCCCTTCCATATGCTTCCTCTTAGGCTTCCTTATACCAGCCTTAGCCTCTCTCCGACATTTGAGACACTCTTCCTAATTTATATTGCTATTAATATTCTGATATGCATCATTTGCCTCCTTCTCCTTCCTTATTTTCTCATCAATATCCTTAGTTATCTGTAATTATATACTCCATATTTATTTCTCTTGGGTATGTACATAGCTTGCACCTTATTCATCTCTCTTTTGAAAGACTCCTATATTTCATCCACCATTTTATCCACCAAAATGCGTTCCAATCAACCTGCCCCAGTTCAACTTTTAGACTTCTAAAATCGGTCCTTTTCAAGTCTGGGATCCTAATCCTTAACTGATTTTTATCCTTTTCCAACTTAATATTGAACCATATTATATTATGATCACTATTTCCAAATGCACCCCACCCTGACATTCTCCACTCGGTCTGCCTCATTTCCGAGGACTAAATCCAGCACAGCTTCCCCTATGGTAGGACTGGGAATGCACTGATCGCCTGAACACATTACAGGAATTTCTCCCCTTCCATGCCCCACACACTACCTTTTTCCCAACGAACCCCAGGAGAATTGATTTCACCAACTAGAGCAACCCGATTTGTCCTGCAGATTTCCATAATCTGTGTTTCAATGCTCCCTTCTACTTTCTCCTGACCATTTGGAGATCTATACTAAATACCCAAAAAGGTCACTGCTCCCTTCCTGTTTCTCACCTCCAGCCATATAGATTCTAATTCAGGAACTGCATCTCATTCTACGGCAATGTTACTATCTTTGACCAAAACTGCTACAACCCCTCCCTTTTTACCCCAACTTCTTTCTACTAAAAACCTTACAACCCAGGATGTTGTATATCCAGTCCTGTTCTGGCTTGAGCCTCATTTCTGTTACAATGCCATAGAGAACTTCTGTTTCCAATTCCCCAATTTTGTTCATTATGCATACAATTTTATCCTGTCCTTATCTCTTTCTTGCCCACTGGAAGGCAACTGTCTCTTTGTTCACTGCCAACACTCAGGCCTTCTCTTGCTTCATTTTCCCCATCCCCCACCTTCTCTCTTTTGCCTCCTCTGGTACTTCCAATCTAGGCCTATTAGTCAACCCACTACTTGCCTTAAAAGATTAAATCCACTGCTCAGGTTAAGCCCATCTCTTCTGAACAGCTTTCTCCTTTCCCAAAAGTGATCCCAATGTCCCAAAAATCAGTACCCCTCCATTCTACACCATCCCTCAAGCAATGCACTTACTTAAATGGTAACTTGAGGCACAGGTAGTATTTCTGAGATTACTACCTTGGTGGTCTTGTGTTTCAACCTAACTCCTGAACCTGATCCTGCAAGACTGCCAAGCTGTCCCTGCCAATATTGTTGGTTCCCACATGAACCACAACCACTTGTTGCTCAATGTCCCTTTCCAGAAGTTTATCCAGCAGTTACAGTATGTTCCAAACCCTTGCACCTGAGAGGCAACAGACCAACAGGACTCACGAACTTGGCTGCTAATTAGACTATCTATCCCTCAAACTATTGACTCACCTACAACGTTTCTAACCAGCCTACCAGCTTCTTTCTCTTTTTCCAAAGCAGCTTTGAGGACCATGGTACTGTCATCCACCTCAAGTCATCCACCCCCGACTCAGTTGTGAGGCTCACTAAATAGGCATCTAAAATTTCATACCTGTTGGACAGCTCCAAGGAGTCCTGGGTTTCCTGGGCCTGCTGTCTCTTTTCCTTTCGGTCACCCACTCACCAAAATCTCTACTCTTTGCCTGTCTATCACAATGTGGAGTGACCACCCTCTGGGGCGACTGTTTAAGAAACCTCTCTCCTTCTTGTATGGTGCACAGAGAAAGAGTTGCCGCTTGAAATCAGCAATATGTTGTTCAAGGACTACAACCCTCTGACACTTCATCCTGGATGTCTTATAGCTCCAAAACATCCCACAATTTACACGCCACACATTTCACAAGTTTTCCCAATGCACCTGCCATCTATATTATTCAAATGATGCATGCTGCTGAAACTCTGCTGTTTCTAAGCCAAAAAGAAATATTCTAATAGTCCCTCTCTCTTTTATTTTTACTTCAAAGGATAGGGAGTGAGGGAAATGTAGTACAGTAATGAAATGTTTGGGCCTTTACTGTTTTTTGACACTGGTCCCTCCACAATCACTTTGTCAGTTGTGGTGAGTGAGCCGACTTCTCCCAGATTCCTTCTTGGTTACTTCTTACGATCGCACTCTGTCGTCAGGTGCCATGGATAGTAGGAAAGCTGTGGAAAAAATAGAGGAAGAAGGGAAAGGAAAGCGGTTCTTGGCAAGAAGCCACATCTTCCCAGGTTGTTTAGCAAGCATTTCTCCTGTTTAAACATCAGTTAGGAACAATGGCTGAAATTTGAAGGTGTAGCAATGATTCTGTCTACAACTTGGGAATTCAGGGGCACCCTTTTTTGGTCAGTTATGGGAAATCCAACTCAATTTTATAAGCAGCAGGCAGCTAACTATCCGCCATCAGGGTTCATATCCTCTCAAGGAACAAAGTAGTCCTTTGTCGCTCTTCAGTGCCACTAATTTCTGCATTATTGTTATTTTTTCCACGATTAATTTATGTAATGCCTGACTTTGAATCGATATTAGTTTCCTTGGGATTTCTGGTGTGCTGAACTAATGCAAAGTAATTATTCAAAATATCCGTCCTTTCCCTACGTTCATTGACAATATTACTGTTGTCAGTTTTCAAAGGGCCCACATGT
>NW_025969055.1:0-463 GCF_021869965.1 Rhincodon typus
AGATGGACGAGAAGCTGAGTGCAGGCCTAAGCTCATCACAGAGGAACTTGTAGCCTTCCGCTTCCCAATTACCTCTTGTGGCTCAACCCAGCGGGTGAGTATTGGAGGGTCCGGCATTCTGTCCCTTTTGAATGGGCCAGCTCCCTATTAAACAGTGTCCTCCATTGCAGGAGGAGATTGGAAGCTTTGTGTATGAAACTGACATCTTGGGGAAGAGGATGATTCGGACGGGGCAACAGGGCTCAATAACCAGGGACAGCACCTTCAGGTGAGAGGGCAGTGGGGTTTGTTGGTATGTAGAGGGAAAGGTTACTGACTGAAACTCCACTACCTATTTGTGTTTCTCGACAGCCTGCACGTCCAGTGCAAGTACAAGGGGGAGCATGAAGCTGGCTTACAGATCAACGTCTCAGTTTACACACTCCCTCCACCACTAGCTGCTTCTGAAGATGGGATTCTGAGG
>NW_025969055.1:563-2157 GCF_021869965.1 Rhincodon typus
ATAAGCTGCATGTGCATCTGCCCCAGGGTTAGGAGCTGTGATGGACAGGCTGACATTGTTCACTGTCAGTTCCAGACATTGCTACTGCATGTGGACCTTGTGCCCATGCAACTGACATTCAAGCACATCCTGCCCCTAATACACATATGAATTTACATTCTCTTGAGCATGTTTGCTTTAGCTTTTGTCTTTCGGTCTTAGAATTCCTGTGGCTTTTTAAGCTTCTCCTTCCTCCCTTAAAAGGCTCGGTTATGGTGTTCCGAGGTTAACTGAATACCAAATGTTTCAGTCTTGCAGAACACTCTCCAGCCTCTATTAGATGGTCACATGGCCTGACACTCAAAAGGCAAATGATCTGCCTTAACTTTCTTTATCTCCATTACAAATTTTAACAAAAATGTAGACTGGATTCCAAGCAGCAATAACTATTGAAGCTTTTGGTCTTTCAATCTTGGTCTCTCTCTGTCAATGATTGCAGGCCACAACAACCAATGGGGAAACTGAATACCTTTTCTTTCTCTCTCTTTACAGTGTGTACAGCAGATGGCCAGTTCATTCTAGCGATCACCAGGAATCTGACCCGTCCTGCCCTCAACCTGTCATCTCTGTACGTGAAAGATGGACGAGAAGCTGAGTGCAGGCCTAAGCTCATCACAGAGGAACTTGTAGCCTTCCGCTTCCCAATTACCTCTTGTGGCTCGACCCAGCGGGTGAGTATTGGAGGGTCCAGCATTCTGTCCCTTCTGAATGGGCCAGCTCCCTATTAAACAGTGCCCTCCATTGCAGGAGGAGACTGGAAGCTTTGTGTATGAAACGGACATCCTGGGGAAGAGGTTGATTCAGACTGGGCCACAGGGCTCAATAACCAGGGACAGCACCTTCAGGTGAGAGGGCAGTGGGGTTTGTTGGTATGTTGAGGGAAGGGTTACTGACTGAAACTCCACTACCTATTTGTGTTTCTCGACAGCCTGCACGTCCAGTGCCAGTACAAGGGGGAGCATGAAGCTGGCTTACAGATCAACGTCTCAGTTTACACACTCCCTCCACCACTAGCTGCTTCTGAAGATGGGATTCTGAGGCTGGAACTGCAAATAGCAAAAGGTAGTGCTGCCCTGGTAATAGAGCACCAGGAATGTATTCCTTCAGGGAGTGACTGGTTTGTTCTCCTTGTTTCTGTCAGATGGCAACTACAGGCTGTGGTACAAGGACAGTGACTACCCCATTGAGAGAATCCTTCGGGAGTCGGTGTTTGTTGAGGTTCGTGTGAAGGATCGCACTGACCCAATGCTTGTCCTGAGATTGCGTGACTGTTGGGCAACTCCTGTGCCAGCCCCTGACCATGAGGTGCAGTGGAGTCTCCTGGTGGATGGGTAAGGACTCTGAATGGAAAAGCCCAGCCTTGAACTGAGTGGATTTGAGTAAACTCTGACACAAGTGTCACAGTGAGCAAGTGTTGGGCCTCAGCCTGTTGTGCCATTTCTTTCAATCAGGGTTGAAATGTGATTTGAGCACGCTATTGCATCTACCTTTGTTTGACGTGCCTGTCGTCAGGAATCTGCCTTAACGTTGTCAAGGCCGTTCCCCTTTTTGGAAG
>NW_025969055.1:2257-12125 GCF_021869965.1 Rhincodon typus
TTGAAGACCTGTTTCTTCCCTTGGGTGGGCTGAATAGATCTGAGAAGTGAAGCTCTTGCTCATTGCCATGTTCACACGACAGCTGTGACCTGGTTGGGTACAGGAGGTCTGTAGCTGGATCAGCTTTCCTTGTATTCCTTTATGGCTCAGCTTTCCTGGAGATTTCTCTTGATGCATACTGGTGCATTTCCCAAATCCCAGTTTTTGCATGGTTGGCCATTCAGCCCTGTGACCCTGCTCCCCCACACAAGGATTGTGGTGATCCTCCACAATTCCTGCTTTCTTTCCTTGCCCCTCGATGAACATTTCCCCAATAAGCTGCATGTGCATCTGCCCCAGGGTTAGGAGCTGTGATGGACAGGCTGACATTGTTCATTGTCAGTTCCAGACATTGCTACAGCATGTGGACCTTGTGCCCATGCAACTGACATTCAAGCACATCCTGCCCCGAATATACATATGAACTTACATTCTCTTGAGCATGTTTGCTGTAGCTTTTGTCTTTCGGTCTTAGAATTCCTGTGGCTTTTTAAGCTTCTCCTTCCTCCCTTAAAAGGCTTGGTTATGGTGTTCCGAGGTTAACTGAACACCAAATGTTTCAGTCTTGCAGAACACTCTCTCTCCAGCCTCTCTTAAATGGTCACATGGCCTGACACCAAAAGGCTAATGATCTGCCTTAACATTCTTTATCTCCATTAGAAATTTTTACCAAAATGTAGACCAGATTCCAAGCAGCATAACTATTGAAGCTTTTGGTCTTTCAATCTTGGTCTCTCTCTGTCAATGATTGCAGGCCACAACAACCAATGGGGAAACTGAATACTTTTTCTTTCTCTCTCTTTGCAGTGTGTACAGCAGATGGCCAGTTCATTCTAGCGATCACCAGGAATCTGACCCGTCCTGCCCTCAACCTGTCATCTCTGTACGTGAAAGATGGACGAGAAGCTGAGTGCAGGCCTAAGCTCATCACAGAGGAACTTGCAGCCTTCCGCTTCCCAATTACCTCTTGTGGCTCGACCCAGCGGGTGAGTATTGGAGGGTCTGGCATTCTGTCCCTTTTGAATGGGCCAACTCCCTATTAAACAGTGCCCTCCATTGCAGGAGGAGACCGGAAGCTTTGTGTATGAAATGGACATCTTGGGGAAGAGGATGATTCAGACTGGGCCACAGGGCTCAATAACCAGGGACAGCACCTTCAGGTGAGAGGGCAGTGGGTTTTGTTGGTATGTAGAGGGAAGGGTTACTGACTGAAACTCCACTACCTATTTGTGTTTCTCGACAGCCTGCACGTCCAGTGCAAGTACAAGGGGGAGCATGAAGCTGGCTTACAGATCAACGTCTCAGTTTACACACTCCCTCCACCACCAGCTGCTTCTGAAGATGGGATTCTGAGGCTGGAACTGCAAATAGCAAAAGGTAGTGCTGCCCTGGTAATAGAGCACCAGGAATGTATTCCTTCAGGGAGTGACTGGTTTGTTCTCCTTGTTTCTGTTAGATGGCAACTACAGGCTGTGGTACAAGGACAGTGACTACCCCATTGAGAGAATCCTTCGGGAGTCGGTGTTTGTTGAGGTTCGTGTGAAGGATCGCACTGACCCGATGATTGTCCTGAGATTGCGTGACTGCTGGGCAACTCCTGTGCCAGCCCCTGACCATGAGGTGCAGTGGAGTCTCCTGGTGGATGGGTAAGGTCTCAATGGAAAAGCCCAGCCTTGAACTGAGGGGATTTGAGTAAACTCTGACACAAGTGTCACAGTGAGCAAGTGTTGGGCCTCAGCCTGTTGTGCCATTTCTTTCAATCAGGGTTGAAATGTGATTTGAGCACGCTATTGCATCTACCTTTGTTTGACGTGCCTGTCGTCAGGAATCTGCCTTAACGTTGTCAAGGCCGTTCCCCTTTTTGGAAGGGGATTGTGAGATTGATGCCTGAACCTGCTGTCCAGGTTAAATACACACCCCCTGTCAAACTCTTTGCATTTTCAGACCCACTCTCTTGGGCAGCGTTTCTTCAGTATCCACTTTGTGAAATCCCCCTCATTGTGAAGATTACATCAATCCTGGCTGCAATGACTGAAGGCCCCACTTTAGCCACACAGACCTGATGGTCAGCTGACCAAACACTGGTCTGGGCTAACACTGCCCCTACACCAGCAGCTGTCTGGTGTCACTGCCACCTTTTAAATGTGAGACCTTGTCAAACTGTGTATAGGGATTTCTATAAACTCCCAGGGATTGAGTTAAGGGGAATACTGTTTAATGTGTCCTCCAATCACCAGTGTTTGCTCTGTTTGGATTACAATAAGGACTCTTACCCTAATCTTTCAGTACTTTCTGGTCAGTCTGGCCTGCTGACCTCTTTCCTCTCTGCACATCTAACTGATCGCAACGTACTCTGGTTTTTGGAGAAGTCTGCAACCGAACAGACTGATCAAGACTCCAAAGACCAAGTCTGTTTACTTCCTGGGGGCCATCAGCTTCTGATTTGTTTTTCTTGGCAACTATAATTCCTTCTTGTTGTCCTTCCCCAAAACTCACCTGCCATTGCATGTTCTGTAGTTTTGTTCTTTTCTGGAGCTGTTTTGGAACTGTTGAGCAACTGACCAGCTGTTGTTTCAGGTGCCCCTATGAGGGTGATGACTACCTGACCGTGCTACACCCAGTAGATGCCTCTTCTGGCCTGCAGTTCCCAGGCCATCACAAGCGGTTTGAAGTGAAGACCTTTGTTTTCTTGGATGGAGTGTCTGAGCAGCCCCTCTCTGGACAGGTAACCAAACTGATGGAATTGAGACCAACCTCATGAAATCCTCTTGCTGGTTGTCTGTATGACACCCTGGGGGTCCAGCTACAAAATGCTCACTTGGGTGTAAATTCCTTCCTAGGTTTACCTGCACTGCAGTGCTGAGGTTTGCTCTCCCTCTGCTCAGGATGACTGTATAACCAGATGTGGTCCAAGTGAGTTCCTTGATGCTTTCTATTGAGCTGAAATCCACCCCTCTGTCCCTGATCTTGAATGTCCCCTATATCCAGTTAGCAAGGTTACAGCATCCTGGCTGTTGTCTCAACATGGTTTCTAATTATCTATGTAATGTCCCTCTTTCCCCCCAAATAGGGTCACGCAGGAGTGCTCCCCTCCATGAGGGGACCTTGGTAAGTGCTCCTGGTCCTGTTGTGTTCCTGTTGCAGGAGAACAGCCAGTCTAAACAGCTGCTGAATGAGAATGGTAAGTGATGTTTCTGCTGTAGTTCATTGAGCACCTTTCCAATGTCTCAACACCTTCCATCTCCCAATAGGTGCTGCTGGATCTCCTGTTGTGGTTGGAGTCGCCATTGGGTTTCTGGTGTTCCTGTTGGTGGTGATGGCTGCAGTGTACAGAATGAAGAACTCCGCCCTGTCTGTGCCCAGTGTCATGAGATTGAACTGTAGCCCTTGAATACAAATAAACCAGACAGAAACATGCCCCTGGTGCGTGTCTGTAACTAAACTTTCCAGTCTCTGCAGAAGGGAGTTTGAATTCTGAATCATCAACGCAAGGGACAGCAATTAGTTGTCAGACCAAATGGTGAGTGGCTTGGAGTTACTCGACTGCAGAATTCCCCAGCCTTGTCCTGATCTTGCAGCAACATGTTCTATGGTTGGTGCAGGTGAATGGTGACATCCTTGCCTCTCGGTTAACTTTTCCTAAAACTGCTAGAATATGAAGGCGGAATAATTTCCAGGCCATTACCCACTCAGCAAATTCTGTCCCTTTCTTAGTCTGTTGTAACTTGTTGTCCAACCTGTGGATTTTGACTACCTTCCTCTCTGGACCCTTGTCTACAAACTGTAAATGGGTGAGACCACTGCTGGAGCATGTGGTCTCTGCCCAACATTCTTTCTGCCAACTAATCACATGGCCATGCCAACATCACCTGCCACCCCAATCCCAGGTCTTGCATGGCTGCCTCTTTGAAGTCTTAGATGAGAACATCCTGCCCCTTTCAGCATCACGGGAATTTCAGGACCTACACGAGATGAATGCTCAACACCGATTGACAAACACTTTCCATTTTGTACCCACACGCCGAAACACCAGCTGTAATGGTAACTAGCCTGCAGTTTCAGTTTGTTGCTCAATAGCACTAAGCCAGTGTGACCAAATGATCTGAATTCTTCCATTGGTTTATGCATACGGCTGTTTGAACTTTGTGCTCACCATTTGTCCCTACATTTAGTCTTCATATTTCTGGTGCTAAAAGCAAAGGTCACTCCCAGAAACAGGTGGGATTCATCACTTAGGATGAAGATTGGGTGGGGTGAGGGGAGAAAGTGTGTCTGCCAGAATGGTGAGCCTGTAGAATCCTGCATAACAGCAGGTGAGACCACACTGTTTGACATCAGATGTTCTTTAGGCTAAAGGGCAGAGGAAGAAAGTGGGAGCTGGATCCTGAGCTGAATGCTCAGCCGTGATCATTGGGTGTGCTCTTCCATCCAATGCTTAATGGCCAATTGTGTTTATTGTTTCTCCTCTGGCTAATGTCTGTCCTGTCTTTCACACACTGCAAACTAGTGCAGTGGCTTCACTCGCTCCATGCAGCAGTCACTTCCTGGCAAAGGATTCATTTCTCCAATGGGCTCATGGAAGCCTCCTTCAAGTGAGAACCAGGAGGAATAGAGAAACCTGACCTTCCTGAGGCTTTGTTCTGATTTCTCCTCTCCACCCTCTTTTGTGGCTTGACTGTTGCCGAATGCTCCTGGTTCTTGTTTAATACCTTACTTCAGCTCTTTTTGTAGTGCTTCATTTAATTTTAGTTATTGTAGACCAAGTCTGCCCCGTACATGGTACCCCCATCAGTAAATAGTAATAGCTGCCAATGAAATGTTTTCTAGGTCTAGTTATGGCATTTGTGCCATGAACTGCATTCTCTTTTTGCTATTCTCCATCCACCTTCCTGACGAGATCAGGCTGTGATAGTTATGGTTCCTTGTTCCTTTCCTCTTTTGGAAGGTTGGAAAAATTAACACTGAGAGAACAAATACTTCAACATTGCGTCTGCTGGCTTTTTTGTTTTTGGGTCTCTCTTGCCAAGCAATACTGTAAGATGGAGGTCCTACAACATGAATCAATCTTCAATGAAGGGAAGGCCCTCCCGCTCCTGCTCCCACTCCCTGGATGACATGTCCATTCTGGGCCTTTCTTCCCCCACCACCTCACTGACCAATCCCCACCCCTGCCTACCTGTAGTTATCTATCACCATCCCAATTACCTTTCCCCAGCCATCCCTCCTCTCAATTTATTTCAGAGCTTCCCTTCCCCATTTCTGAAGAATGGTTCCCAACTTGAAACATCAACTATCCTGCTCCTCTGGTGCTGCCTGGCCCCCTGTGCTCCTCCAGCTCAACCCTTATCTGACTCCACCATCAGCAGTTCTTACTATCTCGGAAATAATCTAGGATAAGTTAGTACTAAAACGTGCTACCCCATTTCTGAAGACAATAAAATAAGTTCCCAGTCTTGACGATTATGAATCTCTTGCTACACAGATTGCAGTGCATGCTGGGACAGTGAATTAATTTACTATTTGGTTGGAGTGTTTATGGAGTTGATGCCAACCGAGGATCAGCCATGATTGTACTGAGCTGCAGAGGATGCTCTGGTCTCAATGGCCTGGCCCTGCTCCCAGGGTCGGGGCAGCTGGATCATCTGCCCTGATTCCCAGCTGGAGGAAGTGCCCAGAGATACTGCAATGCCAGGTTGATGCATGGGATACACAGAGCAAACCCCTTCTCCCAAAAATCAATTTGCTGTGTGGTTACTCAAGAAGGAGATGTATTGGATATTGAACTGACAAGAACAAACTACACATAGTGAGCCCTTTGTGTTTTTTTTCCCACCACGCTCAGGGATGAGGTGAAACTGTATGTCACGGCTGCTCTTTTCCTCTGCATCACTCCACATCCTCCCATTGACTACGAGTGCTTGTGCCTTAGCTTTTCCACCTCAAATACAGACAAATGTGAACATGTTCATTAGGAGCAGGTGTAAGCCAGGTGCACCATCAGATATTTGCTGATCTGCTTGTAGTTTCTACTTGTTTCCTGCTCAGCCCTGATGCTGTCTCTCCCTTGTTATTCCAGAATCACTCCCCCTCCATTTTGAAACTGTTTGCAGACTCTACTTCCTCACCTCCACCTTTCCCTGAAGAGAGTTCCATGGACTGTCAACCCTCCAAGAGAAAAAACATTTTTCCTCCCCTTATTTTAATACTGTCCCCTTGTCCTAGTCTTTCCTATGAGGTGAAACATCCTTTCAGTGTCTGTCCTGTCTAGTCTCCTCAGCCTCTTCATGCCTCAATACGATCACCTCTCATTTTTCTAAACTCGAATGAAGGCACGTTTAGCCTGTCCAACCGTTACCCATCAAATAATCTCCTCGGTCCATGAATCCTTGGAGTGAACATTCACCGAACTACACTTGTATCATTCATTAAACCCAGGTCAAGGGGAGGGGGGGAAAGTTTAGGGGAGAAGCGTGGGGAAGACTTTCCACACACAGGGTGGTGGGTGCCTGGAATGCACTGCCAGTGGAGGTGGTGGAAGTGGGCACATTAGCAACAGGTAAGGCATTTCGTGGTAGACATGTGAATGGGAGGTGAACAAAGGGATAGAAACCATGCATAGGCAATAGGTAGTGAGTCTAAAAAAGGACTAGGAATCAGCATAGGCTTGTTGGGTCAAAGGGCCTGTTCCTGTGCTGTATTGCACAAGTTGACGAAAACTTCCTTCAGGCATCTGGCTGCAGTCTCTTCAATGTCCTGTACAACCATTTTTCATATTCCATCCCCATCCCCATCCCCCTTCCAATGAACAATACCATTCCATTTGCCTTCCAACATAGTTACTGTGCCAAGAACCAGAGAAACAAAACAGCACAGAAGGTGGGAGACATTCTGGCTATCTTGTCCAGGCCGACCCAAAGATATCCAGATGTACTTTGTACTCCCATTCTCTTGCACACTCCCATAATCTTACAGCCGACAGCATTTAAGGTGCAGATCCAGTTTCTTCTCAAAAGAGTTTAGGGTCTGTGCTTCCACCATCAACTCCGGCAGTGAATTCCATTCACCCACCAGGCTCTGTGTAAAAATGTTTTTTCTCACCAGTGACTTATACATTTCAGCATTGTATCCTTCCTTTTGTATTCTGTACCTCTGCCAATAAAGGAGAGCATTCCATATGCCTTCTTTACAACCTTACCTACCTGTACTGCTACCTTTTGGGACCTGTGCACTTGTACGCCAAGATCTCTCCCTTCATCTACCCTGCTCAGTATATTTCTGTTTATTGGATATTCCCCTTTACTGTTTGACCTCCCTAAATGCATTGCCTCACACGTACCTGCATACTAACATCTTGTGATGAATGTACCAGGACACCCAGCTCCCTGTGAACCTCAGAGTTCTGCAATTTCTTTCCATTTAAACAATACCCTGTTTTGTACTCATTCCTGCCAAAGCGAACCAGTCCACACTTTCCAACATTCTCCCACCGTCCTCCAAATCTCTCTGTGTACAGTGACTGAGGGGATGTCTATTCATGTGCTGGGCTCTTGTACCAAAGGATGGCAACATTTTGACAGACAGCTCCTCTGTTTGCCTATCCACCACCATTCTTGACTCGATACAAAAGGTCTTTGTTCTGCTGAATGCTGAACAATGGGTGAATACCTCGCTGCTTTTGATGATCAGAACTGTGCCCAATAGCCTCACTAAACTGGGGGCAATACAGGGATTGCTGATGCTCCAGGTTTAGACTGGATTCTCCAGGAATTGAGAATCAATCTCTCGGTCACTGCCGAGTGTGATCCTAGAAAAATAAGACAGCGACAGTCAAAATGATGGTGTTTTTGCTTTGATGCCATATTTCTTGAAAGTATCTGTTGATTAGATATAAAAATATGGTGAATGGTAATAAAGGCTGATTGGCTGACTGTCATTTACAAAATGATTGATTATGCTTTCCAATTGGTGGATCAAAACAGCAAGTCACAAGGATGGATCTACTGGCCAGCAAATGGCTGAACAGTCGGGGCAAGTCATGTTGTGAAACCTCAAGGAGTCCATTTGCTCACAGCTGGTGACCCTGGAGATCCATATAATCCAACAATATGCTGCTAATGGCCCCTCATCTGCACTTACATTGTAGCAGGGTTAATATCCTCGGTTGTTGGTGATCGGGGAGTGAGGGCCACCAGGTTACAGATTATGAGGTTGTACAGTTCTGCAGCTACAGCTCTCAGAGCCCAGTTTTAGGCCCACTGCAATCTATCCTCTACTCATCAAAACCAGCGGCAGAACCACACCAAGCAATGGGAGAGGTGGTGCCATATTGCTCACCATTCAATAGTCGGGGGAGGTGACAGGGTAGTGGTGTTATCGCTGGGCTGTTAACGCAGAGTCCCAGGTAATGTTCTGGGGACCTGGGTTCAACTCCCATCATGGCAGATGGTGGAATTTGAATTCAATAACAATCTGGAATTAAGAGTCTAATAATGGCCTTGAATCCATTTTCAATTGTCAGAAATCCCCATCTTGTTCAATAATGCCCTTTAGGGAGGGAAACTGCCATCCTTACCTGGTCTGACCTACACGTGACTCCAGACCCACAGCGATGTGCTTCACTCTAAACTGCCCTCTGTGCAATTAGGGATGGGTGATAAATATTGGCCTTGACAGTGATGGCCTCAGACTGAATGAATTTTAAAAAAACACCTTGCTCTCATGCTAACACCTTTGTCCTCGGTCTGCTGCAATATTGTAACACTCAAGGAACAACACCTCATTTTCCACTTAGATACTTTACAGCTTCTCGAACTTAACATTGAATTAGACACCTGTCCTCCACTTTTCTTGCATTCTCACCAACCTCCCCTCTCCCCACACGGCTGTGTCTTGTTTACTTTGTTTTTAGCAGAGAAGACCCATTTTCTCCATATCTTTGGGAGGTGATGGCCGAGCGGCATTATCGCTAGACTGTTAATCCAGAGACCCAGAAAACATTCTGGGGATCCGGGTTCAAATCCTGCCATGGCAGACGGTGGAATTTGATTTCAATAAAAATTTCTGGAATTAAGGATCTAATGATGACCACCAGTCCATTGCTGATTGTCAGAAAGACCCATCTGGTTCACTAATGTCCTCTCGGGAGGGAAACTGCCATCCTTCCCTGGTCTGGCCTACATGTGACTCCACACCCACAGCAATGTGGTGACTCTTAGCCGTCCTCAGGGTAATTAGGGATGGACAATAAATGCTGACTCGCCAGTGATGCCCTCGTCCCATTAACGAATAAAGAAAAGACAATACAAAAACAGTTTTCCAACACCTGTCAGTTCTGAAGAAATCAGATCAGATTCCAAACTGTGTTTCTTTCCACAGATGTTCCCACTGGTAACAGAAAGAACAAGAGTGCATTGATTTCAAATGATGTGGAAGGGGTGAAGTGAGAAAAGGTTTTTACACACAGCGGGTAGTTAGGGTAGGGAATGCACTGCCTGGAAATGTGGTGGAGGCATTCAGGAGGGACATTGTGGGAGGTTATTTGGATAATACTGTGTGGGGAGAGAGGGAAAAGGCAGCACAGGGAACAGAACAGCTAATGGGCCGAATAGCCTCCTCTGCACCGGCATAATTCTCTGACTCTCTTTCCTACTTCCATATCCAAGCAGAACCGATTCTGGAACAAACAAAAATCTTGCGCTCAGTGGAACACAGGGTCACTTGTCAAGATGTAATTGAAGCAGGAATCTCGCACTAATCCTTAATTCGGATCAGTGACAGCTAAAGCTTCTTAAACACGAGAAAGCCGTGGGCCGGGAGCTCATTGCTGGCT
>NW_025969055.1:12225-13750 GCF_021869965.1 Rhincodon typus
TCAGGAATCTGCCTTAACGTTGTCAAGGCCGTTCCCCTTTTTGGAAGGGGATTGTGAGATTGATGCCTGAACCTGCTGTCCAGGTTCAAATACACACACCCTGTCAAACTCTTTGCATTTTCAGACCCACTCTCTTGGGCAGCGTTTCTTCAGTATCCACTTTGTGAAATCCCCCTCATTGTGAAGATTACATCAATCCTGGCTGCAATGACTGAAGGCCCCACTTTAGCCACACAGACCTGATGGTCAGCTGACCAAACACTGGTCTGGGCTAACACTGCCCCTACACCAGCAGCTGTCTGGTGTCACTGCCACCTTTTAAATGTGAGACCTTGTCAAACTGTGTATAGGGATTTCTATAAACTCCCAGGGATTGAGTTAAGGGGAATACTGTTTAATGTGTCCTCCAATCACCGGTGTTTGCTCTGTCTGGATTACAATAAGGACTCTTACCCTAATCTTTCAGTACTTTCTGGTCAGTCTGGCCTGCTGACCTCTTTCCTCTCTGCACATCTAACTGATCGCAACGTACTCTGGTTTTTGGAGAAGTCTGCAACCGAACAGACTGATCAAGACTCCAAAGACCAAGTCTGTTTACTTCCTGGGGGCCATCAGCTTCTGATTTGTTTTTCTTGGCAACTATAATTCCTTCTTGTTGTCCTTCCCCAAAACTCACCTGCCATTGCATGTTCTGTAGTTTTGTTCTTTTCTGGAGCTGTTCTGGAACTGTTGAGCAACTGACCAGCTGTTGTTTCAGGTGCCCCTATGAGGGTGATGACTACCTGACCGTGCTACACCCAGTAGATGCCTCTTCTGGCCTGCAGTTCCCAAGCCATCACAAGCGGTTTGAAGTGAAGACCTTTGTTTTCTTGGATGGAGTGTCTGAGCAGCCCCTCTCTGGACAGGTAACCAAACTGATGGAATTGAGACCAACCTCATGAAATCCTCTTGCTGGTTGTCTGTATGACACCCTGGGGGTCCAGCTACAAAATGCTCACTTGGGTGTAAATTCCTTCCTAGGTTTACCTGCACTGCAGTGCTGAGGTTTGCTCTCCCTCTGCTCAGGATGACTGTATAACCAGATGTGGTCCAAGTGAGTTCCTTGATGCTTTCTATTGAGCTGAAATCCACCCCTCTGTCCCTGATCTTGAATGTCCCCTATATCCAGTTAGCAAGGTTACAGCATCCTGGCTGTTGTCTCAACATGGTTTCTAATTATCTATGTAATGTCCCTCTTTCCCCCCAAATAGGGTCACGCAGGAGTGCTCCCCTCCATGAGGGGACCTTGGTAAGTGCTCCCGGTCCTGTTGTGTTCCTGTTGCAGGAGAACAGCCAGTCTAAACAGCTGCTGAATGAGAATGGTAAGTGATGTTTCTGCTGTAGTTCATTGAGCACCTTTCCAATGTCTCAACACCTTCCATCTCCCAATAGGTGCTGCTGGATCTCCTGTTGTGGTTGGAGTAGCCATTGGGTTTCTGGTGTTCCTGTTGGTGGTGATGGCTGCAGTGTACAGAATGAAGAACTC
>NW_025969055.1:13850-14952 GCF_021869965.1 Rhincodon typus
ACGTGCCTGTCGTCAGGAATCTGCCTTAACGTTGTCAAGGCCTTTCCTCTTTTTGGAAGGGGATTGTGAGATTGATGCCTGAACCTGCTGTCCAGGTTAAATACACACCCCCTCTCTTTTTCATTTTCAGACCCACTCTCTTGGGCAGCGTTTCTTCAGTATCCACTTTGTGAAATCCCCCTCATTGTGAAGATTACATCAATCCTGGCTGCAATGACTGAAGGCCCCACTTTAGCCACACAGACCTGATGGTCAGCTGACCAAACACTGGTCTGGGCTCACACTGCTCCTCCACCAGCAGCTGTCTGGTGTCACTGCCACCTTTTAAATGTGAGACCTTGTCAAACTGTGTATAGGGATTTCTATAAACTCCCAGGGATTGAGTTAAGGGGAATGCTGTTTAATGTTTGCTCTGTCTGGATTACAATAAGGACTCTTACCCTAATCTTTCAGTACTTTCTGGTCAGTCTGGCCTGCTGACCTCTTTCCCCTCTGCACATCTAACTGATCGCAATGTACTCTGGTTTTTTGGAGAAGTCTGCAACCGAACAGACTGATCAAGACTCCAAAGACCAAGTCTGTTTACTTCCTGGGGGCCATCAGCTTCTGATTTGCTTTTCTTGGCAACTATAATTCCTTCTTGTTGTCCTTCCCCAAAACTCACCTGCCATTGCATGTTCTGTAGTTTTGTTCTTTTCTGGAGCTGTTTTGGAACTGTTGAGCAACTGACCAGCTGTTGTTTCAGGTGCCCCTATGAAGGTGATGACTACCTGACCGTGCTACACCCAGTAGATGCCTCTTCTGGCCTGCAGTTCCCAAGCCATCACAAGCGGTTTGAAGTGAAGACCTTCGTTTTCTTGGATGGAGTGTCTGAGCAGCCCCTCTCTGGACAGGTGACCAAACTGATGGAATTGAGACCAACCTCATGAAATCCTCTTGCTGGTTGTCTGTATGACACCCTGGGGGTCCAGCTACAAAATGCTCACTTGGGTGTAAATTCCTTCCTAGGTTTACCTGCACTGCAGTGCTGAGGTTTGCTCTCCCTCTGCTCAGGATGACTGTATAACCAGATGTGGTCCAAGTGAGTTCCTTGATGCTTTCT
>NW_025969055.1:14962-16732 GCF_021869965.1 Rhincodon typus
CTTCCATCTCCCAATAGGTGCTGCTGGATCTCCTGTTGTGGTTGGAGTAGCCATTGGGTTTCTGGTGTTCCTGTTGGTGGTGATGGCTGCAGTGTACAGAATGAAGAACTCCGCCCTGTCTGTGCGCAGTGTCATGAGATTGAACTGTAGCCCTTGAATACAAATAAACCAGACAGAAACCTGCCCCTGGTGCGTGTCTGTAACTAAACTTTCCAGTCTCTGCAGAAGGGAGTTTGAATTCTGAATCATCAACGCAAGGGACAGCAATTAGTTGTCAGACCAAATGGTGAGTGGCTTGGAGTTACTCGACTGCAGAATTCCCCAGCCTTGGCCTGATCTTGCAGCAACATGTTCTATGGTTGGTGCAGGTGAATGGTGACATCCTTGCCTCTCGGTTAACTTTTCCTAAAACTGCTAGAATATGAAGGCGGAATAATTTCCAGGCCATTACCCACTCAGCAAATTCTGTCCCTTTCTTAGTCTGTTGTAACTTGTTGTCCAACCTGTGGATTTTGACTACCTTCCTCTCTGGACCCTTGTCTACAAACTGTAAATGGGTGAGACCACTGCTGGAGCATGTGGTCTCTGCCCAATATACTTTCTGCCAACTAATCACATGGCCATGCCAACATCACCTGCCACCCCAATCCCAGGTCTTGCATGGCTGCCTCTTTGAAGTCTTAGATGAGAACATCCTGCCCCTTTCAGCATCACGGGAATTTCAGGACCTACACGAGATGAATGCTCAACACCGATTGACAAACACTTTCCATTTTGTACCCACACGCCGAAACACCAGCTGTAATGGTAACTAGCCTGCAGTTTCAGTTTGTTGCTCAATAGCACTAAGCCAGTGCGACCAAATGATCTGAATTCTTCCATTGGTTTATGCATACGGCTGTTTGAACTTTGTGCTCACCATTTGTCCCTACATTTAGTCTTCATATTTCTGGTGCTAAAAGCAAAGGTCACTCCCAGAAACAGGTGGGATTCATCACTTAGGATGAAGATTGGGTGGGGTGAGGGGAGAAAGTGTGTCTGCCAGAGTGGTGAGCCTGTAGAATCCTGCATAACAGCAGGTGAGACCACACTGTTTGACATCAGATGTTCTTTAGGCTAAAGGGCAGAGGAAGAAAGTGGGAGCTGGATCCTGAGCTGAATGCTCAGCCGTGATCATTGGGTGTGCTCTTCCATCCAATGCTTAATGGCCAACTGTGTTTATTGTTTCTCCTCTGGCTAATGTCTGTCCTGTCTTTCACACACTGCAAACTAGTGCAGTGGCTTCACTCGCTCCATGCAGCAGTCACTTCCTGGCAAAGGATTCATTTCTCCAATGGGCTCATGGAAGCCTCCTTCAAGTGAGAACCAGGAGGAATAGAGAAACCTGACCTTCCTGAGGCTTTGTTCTGATTTCTCCTCTCCACCCTCTTTTGTGGCTTGACTGTTGCCGAATGCTCCTGGTTCTTGTTTAATACCTTACTTCAGCTCTCTTTGTAGTGCTTCATTTAATTTTAGTTATTGTAGACCAAGTCTGCCCCGTACATGGTACCCCCATCAGTAAATAGTAATAGCTGCCAATGAAATGTTTTCTAGGTCTAGTTATGGCATTTGTGCCATGAACTGCATTCTCTTTTTGCTATTCTCCATCCACCTTCCTGACGAGATCAGGCTGTGATAGTTATGGTTCCTTGTTCCTTTCCTCTTTTGGAAGGTTGGAAAAATTAACACTGAGAGAACAAATACTTCAACATTGCGTCTGCTGGCTTTTTT
>NW_025969055.1:16742-17596 GCF_021869965.1 Rhincodon typus
GGGGAGAAGCGTGGGGAAGACTTTCCACACACAGGGTGGTGGGTGCCTGGAATGCACTGCCAGTGGAGGTGGTGGAAGTGGGCACATTAGCAACAGGTGAGGCATTTCGTGGTAGACATGTGAATGGGAGGTGAACAAAGGGATAGAAACCATGCATAGGCAATAGGTCGTGAGTCTAAAAAAGGACTAGGAATCAGCATAAGCTTGTTGGGTCAAAGGGCCTGTTCCTGTGCTGTATTGCACAAGTTGACGAAAACTTCCTTCAGGCATCTGGCTGCAGTCTCTCCAATGTCCTGTACAACCATTTTTCATATTCCATCCCCATCCCCATCCCCCTTCCAATGAACAATACCATTCCATTTGCCTTCCAACATAGTTACTGTGCCAAGAACCATCGAAACAAAACAGCACAGAAGGTGGGAGACATTCTGGCTATCTTGTCCAGGCCGACCCAAAGATATCCAGATGTACTTTGTACTCCCATTCTCTTGCACACTCCCATCATCTTCCAGCCGACAGCATTTAAGGTGCGGATCCAGTTTCTTCTCAAAAGAGTTTAGGGTCTGCGCTTCCACCATCAACTCCGGCAGTGAATTCCATTCACCCACCAGGCTCTGTGTAAAAATGTTTTTTTCTCACCAGTGACTTATACATTTCAGCATTGTATCCTTCCTTTTGTATTCTGTACCTCTGCCAATAAAGGAGAGCATTCCATATGCCTTCTTTACAACCTTACCTACCTGTACTGCTACCTTTAGGGACCTGTGCACTTGTACGCCAAGATCTCTCCCTTCATCTACCCTGCTCAGTATATTTCTGTTTATTGGATATTCCCCTTTACTGTTTGACCTCCC
>NW_025969056.1:0-4159 GCF_021869965.1 Rhincodon typus
CACACACACACACACACACACACACACACACACACACACACACACACCCACACACACACACACACACACACACATACACACACACACACACACACACAGACACAGACACACACAGACACAGACACACACACACATACATGCACACACATACACACACACACATACACACACACACACACAGACACACACATACACAGACACACACACACATACATGCACACACGCACATACACACACACACACGCACACGTACACATATACACACACACACACACGCACACGTACACATACATGCACACACACACACATACACACACACACATAACCACACACACACACACATACACATACACTCTGTCTCACACATGCACACATACACTCTCACACGCGCACGTACACACGCACACACACACACACACACACACACACACACGCTCTCTCTCACACAAAAAACTTCCCAAGAGCAACTAGAGTTGGGCAATAAATGCTGGCCAAGCCAGCAACAGCCACACCCCATGAATGAATTAAAATAAAGACATATCTTACTGTGGGGGAGTGAGATGGAGAGGTTTAGGAGGGTATTCTGTACATTAAAGTCTTGGTAGCTGAGCTCGTGTGATTTTTGGATTCAGACACAGGGCCTGGGCTGATAGATGTAAGCTGTTTTACTGTACCCACCCCAGCCGTCAGTTTGTCTCATTAACAATAAGGGATCGCATTGAATCATTTCAAGGCTGTTGTCTGATTGTGAGCCTTACAATGTCATCTGAGGCACACAATGGATTTACAGCTTTGTTCTCTGCTGTCCTTCACTCTCAGTGCCTCCCGGAATTCCTTCTTGGAATTTGTTGATGGAGCTGGGCAGGATTCCGGATTCACTCCACATCACTCCCAGGAAAGAGCTGCTAACATCACCGTCTTGTTAATGGTCTATTGATCTTGGTTCAGGGTTTAGAGTGTAACTCAGAGGGAGAGAAATGAGATGCTCTGTGCCTGCCCCCACTGGCAGGCTGTGTGCTTTTAAGAACCGGTGTAAAATTCAATCAGTAGCTATTGAAAGACCCAAGTGCTGCCAATGTCACAGGGAGATTGTCTCTTTGTGCTTCAATGAAATCAAATACCAAAGTCCCTTTTGTAAAGGAACAGGCAGCATCACTACACAGACAGGAAATCTACTCCAGTCGTTATATTCCTGTCCAGAATCAATAGGCTTCAATCTCTGAGCCAAGCACAACAAGACACTGCATTATTGTGGCGCCTTAAGCTCATGAAGGCAGGCCTTGCTTTAGCGCCTCATTCAAAAGATGTCTCTCCTCTTCCTTTCTTAAAACCTACCGCATTGGCCAGTATTTTCTTTTGTGCCCAATTTTGATGGATACGATGGCGTGTTGGATCCTCTGACGACGTCACAGGCTCCAGACAAAGGCAACTTACCGTTGTGATTGTGCAGGTCACAACAGTGCCCCTTATTAATTATATTTATGTACTATTCACGCCTGTACGCTCTCCCGAATCACTCGCTCCAGCAATACACAAGCTTGTCTCAGTCGGACATTACACAAAGGTCGATCTCCAGTCACAAGCACAAGCTGCTGACAAAAATGCAATCAATTCGTTCTTTTTCTTTTTCATTTTTTTGTTCCATCCTGCCTCAAGCTGCAGCAAAAAAAACTAATTTTTTACAAAGGTCCAAGAAAGTCAAAAGTAGGGGACGGCTGAGAGGCAGTGGCGGATTCGTCGCCCATCTCTGGCAACTCATTTCTCCCTCACAACTCAGCAGCTGATCGGACCTGCTCCCCAGCTCAGCCCCTCACCCAGTTAACTCTCTTTCACTCATGGCCAAAGCCAACAAATCTGCTGTCGCTGTCCTCTTCCCCTTTTTGCTGGTCGCCTCAGCTGGCTGCAGTGCGATGCCAAGAGCCGTCAGTAGCATAGCTTCGATCCTGCGCTGGGTTTGAGCAGGACTTAGTGGCCCTGGAGAGTATTGCCGAGCAAAGAGAACCTTGGGGTACAGATATGTAGTTCCTTGGCAGTGGAGTCGCAGGTAGACAGGGTAATGAAGAAGGCGTTTGGTACGCTTGCCTTTATGGGTCAGTGCATTGAGTATAGGAGTAGGGTGGTCACGTTGCAGCCATACAGTACATTGGTTAGGCCACAACTTTAGAATATTTCTGAAGAAGGGTCCCAACCCGAAAAGTCAACTTTCCTGCTCCCCTGATGCTGCCTGGCCTGCTGTGTTCCTCCAGCTCCACACTGTGTTATCTCTATTTTACAATACTGCGCACAGTTCTGGTCGCCCTTCTATAGGAAGGCTGTTGTTAAGCTTGAGAGGGTGCAAAAAGGGCTTACAAGGGTGTTGGGATGCAGGGTTTGAGCTATTGGGAGATGCTGAATAGGCTAGGACAGAGGCTGAGCAGTGACCTTATAGAGGTTTATAAAATCATGAGGGGCATGGATAGAGTGAATAGCCAAGGTCTTTTTCCTAGGGTGGGGGAGTCCAAAACTAGAGGGTGTAGGTTTAAGGTGAGAGGGGAAAGATTTAAAAAGGACCTAAGGGGTAACTTTTTCATGCAGAGGGTGTTGTGTGTATGGAATGAGCTGCCAGAGGAAGTGGTGGAGGCTGGTACAATTACAACTTTTAAAAGGCATCTGATGGGTACGTGAATAGGAAGGGGTTGGAAGGATGTGGGCCAAATGTTGGCAAATGGGACTAAGTCAGATTGGGATGTCTGGTTGGTGTGGAAAAGTTGGACTGAAGGGTCTGTTTCTTTGCTGTATGACTCTATGAAGATCCCATCAACTCAACCTTACCTGAGCTGTGGTGACTTTCAGGTTAAACTCGCCACCTATTATCTCTCTAACAACAGAGTGGAACTGTGCCTGTTGAAAAGGTGCTGGGGCCCACTTTTATACAAGCGTAGTTCAGAGTCACTGACTTTGTGGCGGGTTACCCTCAAATAAGCCAGACATGCTAAGGATGGCCAATTCCCCTCCTTAATGGGAGATAGTTTTATTTTCATGACAATTGGTCTTTCCTATTGCTGAAACTCGCTTTTTAAAATTCTCGTTTTTCTCTTTTGTTGAGCTTAAATTCTTGAATGGCTGTGGGGATGATATGAATTTGTGTGCCCAGATCACATTCTCACCCACACTCACGACTGTTTGGAGCCCTTTCCCTGAAAAGGTGGCGGAGGATGAGGGCCAATTATCGCTGTACTCTTCTGGATCCCTGGGTAATGTTCTGGGGACCATTGTTCGAATCTCGTCACAGCAGACGGTGGAATTTGAATTCAACAAAAATCTGGAATTAAGAATCAAATGACCATAAAATAATTGTTGGGAAAAACCCATCTGGTTCACTCATGTCCTTTAGGGAAGGAAGCTGCCATCCCTACCTGGTCTGGTGTACATGTGACTCCAGACCCACAGCAATGTGGTAGATTCTTAACTGCCCTCTGGGTAATTAGGCATGGGCAATAAATGCTGGTATGGCCAATGATACCCTCATCCTGTGAATGAATATTGAAAAATGTAAAGTCCTTGAATTTTTTTGAAAATTCAGAATATCCTTTACTGTCACGCTAGAATATTTCAGGGTCCAAATGGCTGTTTCTTCCTATGTTTCATGTTTCATGTTTCTTCCTATGAAACTGTCCTCAGCAACATCACCAATTCCCAGTGTCCCTGGGTAGCTAAAGAGAACTGGGATTGAGAAGAATCCAATGATGTGGAGGTGCCGGTGTTGGACTGGGGCAGACAAAGTCAGAAATCACACGACACCAGGTTATAGTCCAACAGATTTATTTCAAAGCACACGCTTTTGGAACGCTGCCCCTTTGGCAGGTGAGGTGGAGGGAGACTCACAGGCACAGAATATTTATTTATTTTTTCTTTATTCATTTACGGGATGAGGGCAGCATTTATCTGCTGTATTTATCTATGAAGACCCCAATATCTCAACATTACCTGAGCTGTGATGACCTTCAGGTTAAACTCGCCATCCATTATCTCTCCAACAACAGAGTGTGTTGTGTCACAGATGGCAGGCAGTATCACTTTGAGAGACAGGCTCACCAGATCACTCAGGACATTCATTTACTCAGACACACTCATCAGACACTCCCTCACACACTCACACACAGACACTTACTCAGATAAT
>NW_025969056.1:4169-11988 GCF_021869965.1 Rhincodon typus
CTTACTCAGATAATCACTGACTCAGACACTCCCTCACACACTCACACTCACTCGCTCACTCACAGACCCTCCCTCACTCGCTCGCTCAGACATACTCACTCAGACACTCAGTCAGTCACTCAGAAACTCACTCACTCAGATAATCATTCACTCCGACGCTCCCTCACACACTCACACACTCACTCGCTCACTCAGACACTCACTCACTCGCTCAGACACGCTCAGTCAGATACTCAGTCACTCACTCAGGAACTCACTCACTCAGGCACTTACTCACTCAGATACTCACTCGGACACTTACTTGCTCAGACACCCACTCATTTACTCACTTACTCACTCACTCAGTATCAGGTGTCCCGAGGGTGTGAAATTCTCAGACTCCATCCTATCTGGGGCCAGCTGAAGCATGACAGGTGCTCATGAGCTGTGCGCTGCTATGTGCAACAAATCAGCTTAATATTAGCCCAAATGTGGCTGTGCCTGTCCCTACAACAGACACATATATATCAGGAGATAGTAGAAACTGCAGATGCTGGAGAATCTGAGATAACAAGGTGTAGAGCTGGATGAACACAGCAGGCCAAGCAGCATCAGAGGAGCAGGAAAGCTGACGTTTTGGGCCTAGAAAAATCTGAAGAAAAATTTTGAAGAAGGGTCTAGGCCCGAAACGTTAGCCTTCCTGCTCCTCTGATGCTGCTTGGCCCACTGTGTTCATCCAGCTCTACACCTTGTTATCCTATATATCAGGAGATGAGATAAACCTCTATAGAATCTTTCAATATGATGTCTCAATCTTATGTTACAAGAGCTAATAGATGTGAATGCCCCGCTGAAGGTAAAAGCCCACAGCTCAGTGGCTACACATCTCCTTTCATCTCTGCTGGTTAAAGTAGACCGCTATATTTACATGCCCTTCCCTACCTAACGTATTGGCTGTTAACTGTTTCTAACTTTAGAGTTTACCTGACCCTCTGCATATTTCCAGCATTTTTCTTTTATTTTTATTTCTGATTTCCAGAGTCTGCAGTGCTTTGAGCTCGCTCCACAGACTCGGTGCAGCTGGAATAAATAATGGCTTTGAAACAGGAATCAATTTTCAGTGCATCCTTCCTTATCTTACAACCAAGATATTAATTATTGAAGATCCTAATGGGTTCTCATCAGCAGCAGGATGTGTCTCTGACCTCGAACCGAGATTACAGCATTTGGCATTTCCACTTTTCTAAGCCGCCCCCCCATTCTGTGTCAACCTTAATATGGAGACCAATAAAATCCTCACCTTTCCCTAGTGTCAGGACTCCCCAAATTTTGCAGCTATTTTCTTTTCTGGAGTGGAGTCGCTGTTATGACTTCAGCCTTCTAAGGTCCCAAACGGCCCTTCTGTTTGGAGCAGCAATATCCGTTTACTTTTTACATTTTGATGTACTGTATTCATGGCCCGCACATTGGGCACCACGCTGTTGCTCAGTCCACATTGCGCCCCCAGACCTTCCAGTCGGCTGCCGCTTTCGATTGTCTGTCTTGCTCCTGCTCTGAATTCCTTGGCCCTTGGCTTTTATTCCAACAAAAGTGCAACCTCCAAGAGCAGAAGTAAGCCATTCAGCTCATTGAGTCTGCACTGACCCTCCAAAGACTGTCCTACTCTGTCTCTGGAACCCTGCATGGCTAACCCACCTAGCCCCCACACCCCTGGACAGAATGGACAATCCATCTAACCTGCACATCCCTGATTACTATGGATAATTTAACATGGCCAATCCACCTAAACTGCACATCTTTGGACTGTGGGAGGAAACCAGACCACCCGGAGGAAACCCACGCAGACAAGGGGAGAATGTGCAAACTCCACACAGAGAGTCGCCCAAGGGTGGGATTGAACCTGGATCCCTGGTGCTGTGAGGTAGCAGTGCTAACCACAGAGCCACCATACTACGTTTTAGATGATAACCTCTGAACCTTTCTGTTTCAATTCTTTTTCTCAATTTGTTTTCTTCCACTTCGCATTCTGTTGCTATTTCTTTCACTTTGCATTCAGATGAGAAATTACGTTGACTTTCATAACTCCTCTAGACTCATCATTTGTTTCTTCACTCATCCCACCACTACCGCTCATCGTGAAATCTTTCTCATCACTCAATATCTCTGGTCGCCCATCCCATCACAGACCCTCCCTCTCCCACCCTTCTCTCCTCAACTCTCTCTTGAGTTATACAGAAAAGTTAGGTAGGCTGGGATTTTTTTTACTGGAGTGTAGGAGGTTGAGGAGTGAAATATAGAGGTTTATAAAATCATGAGGGATACAGATAAGGGGAAAGGCAGGTGTCTTTTCCCTAGGGTGGGAGAATACAAGACTAGGGGACATATTTTTAAGGTGGGAGGAGAGAGACTTAAAAACGACATGAGGAACAATTTTTTTACATAGTGGGTGCTTTTTTTAAAAATGGAATCCCAAGAGTATGGAAGCAGACCATTTGGCCCAACAAGTCCACACCAATCCTTTGAAGAGCATCCCACCCACAACCATCCCCCTAACCCTGCATTTCTAAATGACTAATGCACCTACCCTACACATCGGGACAATTTAGCATGGCCAATCCACCTAGCCTGCGGCAGGAAACCGGAGCACCCAGAGGAAACCCATGCAGACACGGGGAGAATGTGCGAACTCCACACAGACAGTCGCCCGAGGGTGGAATTGAACCTGGGTCCCTGGTACTGTGAGGAAACAGTGCTAACCACTGAGCCAACAACCAACAAAGGGCTTGTGTGTAGTATAACCTTCCTGAGGAAGTGATGGATGTGGGTACAGTTACAACATTTAAAAGACATCTGAATAAGTTCATGAATAGGAAAGGTTTGGAGGGATACGGGCCAGGAGCAGGCAAGTAGGACTAGGCTCCTATGATGCTACTTGGCCTGCTGTGTTCATCCAGCCCTGCACCTTGTTGTCTAGGACTAGGTTAGTTTGGGATTATGGTCGGCATGGACCGGTTGGACCAAAGGGTCTGTTTCTGTATGACTCTATGACTTTTCATCTCTAACTTGGGTCTGATGAGAGATCACAGACCTGAAACATTAACTCTCCTCAGATGCTGCAGAGTACAGTCAGAGATTTCTGTTTGTATTTCAGCCAGTGTGGAAAACTGATGAAAGATGCTGTAACCCTTTCTAACAACTGGGGTCATTAAGCCACATTGGCTGTGGAGTTATGCATATTCATCAAATTACATTCCCCTTCCCTAGCTGCCTGACATAAAACCTTGGTTCCGAGGGACTGCTGGCTAAAGTGTATAATGTTTAGTGAAGAATAACACATCTTCAAAAATAAACAAATGGCGTTTTCTCTTAATTTATGTTCATTTATTTCTCCCCAATGGTAAGCCTTTGTTTTCAAAGTATTGAACATTTAAATGGCTGGAGCAGATAGAATGCAAATACCTTTATATATAGAGGGCAGTGATGTATCACTGAGCTAAAGAATATTACAGATTCTGCAATTTAATGCTTTGCATCAAATGAATATGTATTGAACAGGCATCTTTGAAGTATGTGTATATTTTAAAATACATCATAGAATCCCAACAGTGTGGAAGCAGGCCATTTAGCCTGTCGAGTCATAGAGATGTACAGCACAGAAACAGACTCTTGTGTCCAACTTGTCCAAGCCAAAGACCTTGGCTATTCACCCTATCCATGTCCCTCATGATTTTATAACCGTCTATAAGGTCACCCCCTCAGCCTCCGAATGTTCCAAGAAAAACACCGCCCCTCCTACATTTCTGATCAATTTAATGAATTTAATGAGTTTGCTCAGAGGAAATGAATATTAAAATGGCCCTGATTTGCAATTTCATGTTTTGGTCTGCCTTCGCTTGCCTGGTATTTTCTCCATTTCTGTGCAGGACAGCCTGCCTGAAGGACCCTAAGTAGTTTCTGTCGTGTATCTCAGCTAACTGACCACTACTAGCATCTCACCGAAAAAAGAAATAACCTACACTTATTTTTTTTTGTATTTATTTACAGGATGAGGGTGTCACTGACCAGGCAGCATTTATTGTCTATGCTGAGGGTCTGGAGTCACATGTAGACCAGCAGTTTCTGTTCCCTAAAGGGCATTAGCAAACCAGATGGGTTTTTCCCCCAATAATTGACAATGGCATCATGGTCATCATTAGATTTTTAATTTCAGATATTTTATTGAATTCAAATTCCACCATCTGCCATGGCAGGATTTGACCCTAGGCCCCCCAGAGCTTTACCTTGATCTCTGGATTACCAGTCCAGCAATAATACCACTAGGCCATCACCTTCCCTCTTATATAGCACATCCTATGAGTTTGTACATCTCAGAGCAACTCACAGTCAGTGAACTACTTTTTATTTGGAAGGCGTGATGCAGGAAACACGGCAGCCAATTGTGCACAGCAAGATCCCAAAAAGCAGCAATGCAAATTACCAGAGGGTCTATTTTTAGTGGCGTCGGTTGAGGTATAAATAAAGGCGCGGTCATCAGCAAAAGCTCCCCCACTTCTTTTTCAAAGATTCTTACATTTCTGCCTGAGGTGAAGTACTTTGAAAACGAGGCTTACCATGGGGTAGAAATGAATGAGTGTAAATTAAGAGAATACATCGTTTGTTTATTTTTGAAGATGCTTTGTCATGGGGGTCTTTCACCTCCAACTGAGCTGACAGATACAGCCTTGAGTTACCACCTCAACCAACAGTGTAATCTTCCTTGGTATATCTTATTCTTGTGGGTGATGTTAGCAAGGTCTGCCTTTGTTGCCCATCCCTAATTGCCCATGAACGGAATGGCTTGCTAGAGCCATTTCAGGGGGCAGTTAAGAGTCAACCACACACTGCTGTTGGTCTGGAGTTACATGTAGGTCAGAGCAGGTAAGGATGGCTGTTTTCCTTCCCCAACGTGCGTGAGTGAATCTGATGGACTCTTATGACAATTGACAATGGTTTCAGTAATCTAGCTTTAAAGATACTATTGAATTCAAATCCATCCATGGTGAGATTCACAAGCATGTCCCCAGAACAGTGCCCTGGATGCTTAGGCCAGTGAATTTACAACTGGACAGCACATTGGTGAAGCCACTTTTGGAATACTGCGTTCAGTTCTGGTCTCCCTGCTATAGGGAAGATATGGTTAAACTTGAAATGGCGCAGAAAAGATTTACAAGGATGTTGCCAGGGTTGGAGGGTCTGAGCTACAGGGAGAGGCTGAATATGCTGGGTTTATTTTCCCTGGAGTGTCGGGGGCTGAGGGGTGACCTTATAGAGGTTGGTAAAATCATGAGGAGCATGGATAGGGTGAATAAACAAAGTCTTTTCCCCAGGGTAGGAGAGCCCAAAACTAAGGGGCACAGGTTGAAGGTGAAAGGAGAAAGGAGCTGAGGAGTAACTTTTTCATGCAGAAGGTGGTGTGCGTGTGGAATGAGCTGCCAGAGGAAGTGGTGGAGGCTGGTACAATGACAACATTTAAAAGGCATCGGGTTGGGTGTGTGAATAGGAAGGCAAATGCTGGCAAATGAGACCAGATTAATTTAGGATATCTGGCCAGCATGTGCACGTTGGACCGAAGGAACTGTTTCTGTGCTGTGCAGCTTTGTGACTCCACACCACCTCCCCCTAGAATTGGAAATATCAACTTGAATTACATTTGTCATCGTGGGACTTGAACCCACAAAACTCCTGTCTCAGGGGCAAGCGAGGTATTAGCTAAGCCAAACCTAGAGGCGGCCAAGCAGCATTGGCAGAAAATTGGCGCCAAACCAAGAAGCAACAGGCAAATGGCATCCAATGTATGAGTTGGCAAAGTAGGAACTGGAACCGTGGCTGACTTTCAACTTTCCCATTCCAAGATCTCCCAACTCTTGGGTATCTCAGCTAGTTGGGAACCAACCAGAGATTGAAATTGGGAGTCTTTGTTCTTGGCATGACTCCCCAGGCTACTCATCAGTTAGTCGGAGAGTCTTAAGATGAAAACTCTGAACAACAGATGTCTCCGGCTCACAGTTGACTCAACATAACATTATTTTTTTTAAGAAATGAAGGCAGCTGATGGTTCCTCATTATTGAGCCTGCTGGGTTAATAATGGATCAATACCGTGCATCATATCTCGTGTGTAATACCACCATGAAGGGGCTCACAGCTTGACTTAGGTCATGAAGATTCAGATGTTTACATTGCCGGACAATGACAACAATACTCCAGGTGCATTTATCAGTTACTGCCAGGGTTATCATCTGACACCGTCTTGGGACTGGGTGCGTTGAAACAGTATTGCGGAACAGATAGAACAGCAACTGGAAAATGAAGAGAGCAAGGTTGCAAAACACATTGATTCTCATCCTCCTCGTGACTTTCTGGCAAATATCTACCACATCTTTAATGTTCGCAATGATTTTCCTGCTTACCACAGATGGCTCGTATCACTGCTCCCTCATTTTCAGCAATGAGTTCCCCGCCTACATCTCTTTTGACCTCATCGCTTTTTCCAATTCATAGGTTGCAATGTTTTGATGATAATTGATTCTCCCCTACCCTACCCCTCCCCCTTCCACCTTCATACTCTCATACCCAGCTATCCCATCCAATGGCAATACAAGTTGCATATGTATATGGGCACCCGTCACTTATTAACAAGCATTTTGCTAATAAGTGAGACATGATGCTGATGGTTTTTGTCTTACACTCATCAGGACACATGCAAGAAAGCCAAATTTCAAACCATCGCTGCAGTTTATACCAACCCTCAGCTCTTTGTTTCTCCTGCAGAGTAAACTGTTATGATAAATACAAATTTGGCATTCTTGCCTTTGTCTTGATGAAGAGGGGGCAATATAAACTCTCAAATAAGAAGCGAAGCATTACAAATGCTGGAAATCTGAAATCAAAAAAAGAATGTCCAGTTTTAGAGAGACCAGAGGGTCTGGCAGCATCTGTGGAGAGAAAAACAAACTTGAAGTTTGAGTCTGGCAGGGTTCTTCTTCAGAAGAAGTGGTATAAATTGTTGTAATGGTTTGAAGATTTGGTCTTCCTGCGTTCGTCCTGATGGCGAAAGACTCTGGCAGCACTTAGATTTAAATGCTATATTATCAATTGTTGAAATGTCTCGAGGCGCTGTTTAGAAATGTTAGTGAACAGAATTTTATTCAAAACTACATGCAAACATAGAAAATAGGAGCAGGAGGAGGCCATTCAGCCCTTCAAACCTGCTCCGAAATTCATTATGATCATGGCTGATGATCCAACTCAGCCGCCTGCTTCCTTCCCCTACCTTTTGACCTACATCAGGAGGCATTAGGACATGTGACCAAGTATTTGGTCAAACAAATAGGATTTAGACAACTTCTTAAAGACAGAAAGAGAAGCAAAGAGAGGGAATTCCAGGAATTAGGATGTAGGCAGCGGAAGGCACAATCACAATGGCGGGGCAGTTAACAGCAGAGATGTTCCAGAACTCAGAACTGAAGGAGTCATGGAACCATACAATACAGAAAAGGCAAAATAAAAACCGAAAGAACTGCGGATGCTGTAAATCAGGAACAAAAACAGAAGTTGCTGGAAAAGCTCAGCAGGTCTGGCAGCATCTGTGAAGGAAAAAACAGAGTTAACGTTTCGGGTCCAGTGACCCTTCCTCAGAACTGGAGGGCAAGAAGAAAGATTGGAACGGAAATCCCATTGGAGAGAGGAGCAGAACTTCTCCAAGGTGGGCATGCTTAGAAGAGATGTGGCAGTAAGTTTAATACTAAATAAAAACCGGAAGAAATGTGGATGGTGTAAATCAGGAACAAAAACAGAAGTTGC
>NW_025969056.1:12088-17571 GCF_021869965.1 Rhincodon typus
GAGGAAGCGTCACCGGACCCGAAACGTTAGCTCTGTTTTTTCCATCACAGACGTTGCCAGACCCGCTGAGCTTTTCCAGCAACTTCTGCTTTTGTTCCCGATTTACAGAAAAGGCCCTTGCTCCATCAGGAATGTCATGTTTGAAATCACCTGTCTGGGCAGAAGGACGATACGGGGGAGAGGCGATGATGATGCAAATGAATTGAAGCTGGGCTGAACCCAAGACCAATGTGGGTCACCCAGTTGGGATAGGCGAAGATGATGGGTGAATGGCCTTGGGGCAACGTTCAACAACGGAGCAAGTGCGAGGCAGAGACAAAAGAAAACAGATCAAACAACAAGCGCAGTTAGGGTCTGGAACGCGCTGCCTGGAAATGCAGGTTCAGTTGAGACCCTCAAGGACGGGTTAGTGGCGGTGGAGGGGACATTGGATGATTATTTGAATCAAAATGGTGTACAGGGATGTGGGGGTGGGGGTGAAGGGAGTGGCACTCAGTTACAATTGGGAGGGTCAGTGCAGAATGACATCCTTCCACACTGTAACAGAATCTGTGATCCTGTCAACAAGACTCAAGGTGGTTCTCTGACCCGAAACGTCAGCCTTCCTGCTCCTCTGATGCTGCTTGGCCTGTTGTGTTCATCCAGCTCTACACCTTGTTATCTCAGATTCTCCAGCATCTGCAGTTCCTACCATCTCTGGGTGGTTCTCGCTTTGCCTGCTCTCCCCTTTAGGAAGGTGGGTGGACGCAAAGGAATAGATGAGGAAATATTGGCAAGGGCTCTGGAATAACACCGAGGAGTCAAATTTTAAATTGATGAAGGCTGCCAATGTACAGGGGTTGGGGGAGGAAAATTACACTTTGTTTCAAAGCTACGGGGAGACAGAGAGAGAGAAATTCACTGATACAGAAATGTGAGGTAGTCAGAAATGGAGTCAATATTCCAATTAGTTCTGAAGAACAGAATTGAGCTCTTAAGTTAATTTGTGTTTGGAAGTGGGATTTTTGTCAAAGTTCGATAAATATTGTCCCCCAGGCAAGACGGCAAAAGGTTATGGGGTGGGGGGGTGGATGGGTAGATGGGCAATGTGGAATAGTCAGGCTTGTTCTTGTGGAATGGGACAGCAGGCTTGAGGGGCCGAGTGGCCAACAACTGCTTGCCTAAAACATACGGGTGTGCCTCTGCCTTTCAATAAGATCTCAGTGTACTTCCATTTCTCATTTCCCTTGCCAGCTCCCGATAGTCTTTCACTTTCCTTCACTTCTCGGGAATCCATTAAGGAATATTGAAAAGACTCTGCTCCCACACAGCTTTCCTGAAAAAAGATCTAAAACCCTGTGCTTCAAGGCCCCCTGGAAAGCGAGACCAGTGTAGAATTAGAGTATTTTTTTAAATTGGTATGATTCAATGATTCTAAGAGAGAGAAGAAATCTCTTTCTCATTTTGTATGTTAACTACCGAAGCTGGGTGCTCCAGTCAATCAAGTCCTATTTGTCTCCTGTCTCCTAACTACTACACAGGCATTACAAAATTAAGAGCAAATTTGAAAGAAAAAGCACCTTTCAAGCTCTAACGACCTTACAAATTATTGACGGAGCTGGTTCGCGTGGTTTTTTAAAAATATTTCACTCAATATACCTCTGAGCAGCAGGGAGAGCTCTCGGGGTTCAGGATAATCAACTGCTTTTAGTCCCACAAGGAGTAGCAGATGAAAAATATCACACAGGCCAGTTGAATTTAGTGCCGAACATTACTCATGGCTTCATGAATGCCCCCTGAGCTTTTATTATAAAGCGCTTGGGAGTAGCATCACAGAGCCATAGAAATGATACTGCACAGAAGGGGTGCATTCAACCCATCTTGTCCATGCCGACCCAGATGCCCTTTCTAATCCCATCTTCCTGCCCACAGCCCATAGCCCTGGGACTAACAGCATTTCAGGTGCAGATCCCAGCTCCTTTTTAAAAGAGTTTCGGGTCTCCACCTCCGCCACCAACTCAGGCAGTGAATTCCAGCGCCCACCCTCCTCTGCGTAAATACATTTATTCCTCACATCTCCTCTCATCCTTCTGCCCCTTAGCTTGAATCAATGGTCCCCCGGTTTTTTGAACTCTCTGCCAAATGAAACAGATTCCTCCTGCCTATTCTATCTCTACCCCTCACAATGCTGCACACCTCAATCATGTCACCCCTCAGCCTTCCCTGTTCCAAGGAAAACTAACCCAACCTCTTCAATCTCAAAAAATATATACATATATAACCAGGAGATTAGAATCTCCTCAGTTCTGGGGACTGACTCCGAAAAATATAGATAAACAGGGGATTTAGAATCCACTCTGTGCAGGGGACTGACTAAAAAGAAAGAAAAATAAATAACCACGGCCAGTGTACTGTGCACAAGAAAATAAAAAGTGACTTGGTGAAGGGATACCGGTCTCTGTGCAGCTATTTCAGGAGTTACTGACCGTTTACGCTGTGTTTCCTGTTACATTTTGTCATGGGTTTTTGTTTTAGGAAGCAGGAGACAGTTGGAGGCTTATAGAGGGCTTTTGGAAGGGCTACTGGGATGATGGTAAAATGGTGCAGAGAGTGCGAGTAGGGTAAGGGGGAGGAAGGGCAGAGCAATGAGGGGGACAGGGAAGGGGCAGGGGGAGATAAAGGGAGAGGCAAGGAAGAACAGGAGGATGTTGAAGGCCTGGGCTGGGGTGGAGGGGAGGAGGTAAAGGGGAGAAAAAGGAAGAGGGTTATGGGAGGGTTGTAGGTGGGCGAGGGGGTGGGCTTTTGGAGGGGAGGAAGGGATAAGGATGAGGGAGAAGGCAGGAGTTGTTGGTGGTGGGGGAGGGGAGAGGAGGGATGGATAGGAGTATGAAGGCAGACGGGAGGGTTGGGGGTAGAAGGGGGAGCGAATGGAGCAGGGCAGTGAGGCTGAGGTGGAATCCCTACGAGCCAATCTGTGAACTTGAAAAAATGGCCGACGTGATAGTGTACAACAACAACACCCCTCCCCTGGAGAGCGACCAAAGGTGGCACTGAGTACCACCAGATGGTCAACAGCGTGTACAGATGGAGAACGAGGCTAGGTACGCACAAGAGAGTTAAAGGCGCCAGAACAGAAGACCGTGCTGGCGGCTTGTGAAAGAGTGGAGGAGGCTCAGGCCGGTGAGAAACACCTCGGTTGTAGGAAGGATCATAAAGGAGGAAAGGAAAGCAGCGATGGTGAAGAAGGGATCTCCAGGATCCAGGGAGCAGCCACCAAGAGGGGTCAGTCCCCAACTGTTTGAATCCCAATTTCCAGCATTTGGTCCATCACTGGTGCACGGCTTAATACTTCCTCAATGTGGTGAGATGTTTGAGGACGGAGGTTTGTGGGAGTCGGCTCAGTGCACAGCAGCGACCGGCTTTTGGCAAATGGATGTCCCATAGGGGCAAGCGAGCAGGAGAATCAGGAGAGTGTATTGCATCAGGGAGCTGGGAAGGAGTGTGTAGTGACTGTAACAAGGTCAGCCAGCTCATAGAATATGAGTTCCCTGATTGGGGCTGTTAGTCTGATCCAATCAGGGAGCCCTGGCTGACAGATAGAAACAGGAGCGTCAGGGGGTTCTGTGAGACCTGGCCCAGTGTCAAGGATGTGTGAATAAAAGATGAATTGGTGACAGCCTACTGGCCTCTGTGGAGTAATTTCAGAGTGGAGCAGCGACTCCCAGATCAAGAGGCAGCCTTCACCAGCTCCCCCTGATGGTCTGCGAGGTCAGTCAGTGAAATAAACTTTCACACCTCCAATTAACGAATATAACTGCAGTCCAACGCTCCTATCCATCTGCTCTCCGTTCCAAGCCCCACAGGTTGCTGTATGGGGTAACTAGAGTGAACGATAAGCATGGGTTAAGTATAGTTAGAAGAGAGTATTAGCCCAACAAAGCAGAGAAAACAAATCACAATTTGTTATTTGACTCACTCTTGGCTCATGCTGCTTGGTCAAGAACGCAGTTCTGTGTCTGTCCCTATTTGCATGTTTGACTCCCACTTTCATCCACATTCACACATTAACCCATTTGACATGACAGTACCTTGGAATTAATGGGAAAAAAAGAGACTAGCAGTCCTCTAGCCCCCTTCACATCCTCAGGATCAATGCAGTGATAACATTAGTTCCCCTGCGTGTTTCCTCAATACTTTAAAATGTTTGCTCCATACTTCAGCTCTTCCTTCCAGATCCCTCTGACAAACCGTTTACTTCTCCCAGAGCCCACACCCAGGGTTGACCAATCAAGCAATGTTTCAGGAGTAGTCAAAGACACATAAACGATTGAATAAATTACTGCATAAAAATCGAAAGAACTGCGGATGCTATAAATCAGACACAAAAACAGAAATTGCTGGAAAATCTCAGCAGATCTGACAGCATCTGCAGAGGGAAATCAGCGTTAACGTTTTGGGTCGAGTGACTGTGATTTGTAAACATTGTGTCTGTGCGGTATGTGTAAGTTTGTGTGTAAGTGTACGCATACGCAGGGAGAGAGAGAGAGAGAGAAGAACTGGCAGATAACAAGAGACAGGGCTCACAAGAAAGGAGAGAAAGACTTGATGCATTGGAGAGAGAGAAAATAAAATAAAAAAGATAAAGTCACCGTAGGGCTGCTCTCTCATCAGAGAGACAACTAGTGGTGGTTTAACCTGAGGGTCGGCATGCCTCAGGTAAGGCAAGAGGGTGAGAAGGAGAGTCCTTCATGGTATCCTCAACCGTTGTGGGGATTGAACACACACCGTCAGCATCACTTCCATCTCAAACCGAGTCAGTGAGAGAGTGAGTGAGTGACAGACTGAGTGAGTGAGAGAGTGAGTGAGTGAGTGAGAGAGTGAGTCAGTGAGAGAGTGAGTTGGTGAGTGAGAGAGTGGATGACACGGAGTGAGTGAGCAGCGTGTGAGTGAGTGAGTGAGTTGATGATTGGATGAGTGAGTTGTGTGAGTGAGTGAATGAGAGTGTAAGAGCATAAGAGTGAGTGAGTGCGTGAGTGAGTGTGAGCGAGTGTGAGTGAGTGAATGAATATGTGAGTCAGTGAGTGAGTGTGTGTGAGTGAGTGTGTGTGTGTGAGTGTGTGTGAGCGATTGTGTGTGAGTGAGTGCGTGTGTGAGTGAGTGCGTGTGTGAGTGTGGGTGTGAGTGTGTGTGCTTGTGTGTGTGAGTGTGTATGTGAGTGAGTGAGTGTGTGTGTGAGTGAGTCTGTGTGTGAATGAGTGTGTGTGTGAATGAGTGTGTGTGTGAGTGTGAGTGCATGTGTGTGTGTGTGTGTGTGTGTGTGTGAGTGAGTGTGTGAGTGAGTGAGTGTGTGTGTGAGTGATTGTGTGTGAGTGAGTGTGAGTGAGTGTGTGTGTGTGAGTGTGTGTGTGAGTGAGTGTGTGTGTGAGTGTGTGTGTGAGTGAGTGTGTGTGAGTGAGCGTGTGTGTGTGAGTGTGTGTGAATGAGTGTGTCTGTGAGTGAGTGAG
>NW_025969057.1:0-16865 GCF_021869965.1 Rhincodon typus
GGCCTCACTGATTGTGTTACCCAGCATGGCGACGAGACGTCTGAACGTAAACAAGCCAGCTCAGCGAGCGTGTCAACAACCTCACCCACAACCCCAGCTACAAATCTTTGCTAAAACCTTGAACAAGCATGCTGCTGATTAACGGACTGGTTACGGCTAATACTTATGGATGCGGTACTTTCAATGTTGCGCATCTCTGCAGAACTGTTTTCACTAATCAGCCATTAAGTTCAATATGAAAACTTAACTCTTACTTTGGTTAGTCCAAACGTTACTGCTCTAGGACTGCAAATTTTAAATTCCTGGTTGAGCTCAACCTGTGACTTTTTATGCAATACCCGTTAATTTACATCAGTGAACCTCTCCATCTCCAACTGGCTCACCGGTTGGATTTCCATCATCCTCTCTCTGACATGTTTGGCCTACAATCAGGCTCGATGGAAATGTCAGCAACAATATTACATATTCTTAATTGACACATTCAATTGTACCTTCCAAAACCATGATCTCTACTGCCTAGAAAAACAAGAACAACTGGCAGACTACCCTGCAACTCCCACTCCCAAGTCACACCCTGCTCCAACTTGGAAAATATGTCATGGTTCCTCCATTGTTGGTGGGTTAAGGTTTTAGAGCTTCCTTTCTAACAGAGTGTGACTGTACCTCCACCACATACGCTTCAGTGGCTCAAGGAGGCAACTCACCACCATCTTCCTAAGTGTAGTCAGGGATGAGGAATAAACATTAGTTTTGCCAGCAATTCCACATTGCAATAAAAATGAATTACAGAATATAATTGAGGCAAGTATCTTAGATGCTTTCAAGTGGAAACTTCAGAAGTGCATGAGAGAAAAGGAATCAGAAAAGTATACTGAAAGGCTGAGATGAGGTAGATAAAACATGAGGAGATTTGTGTGCAATACATACACCAGGGGAGACAAGCTGGACCATACAATCGGTTTCTGTTCTGAATATCCTACATAATTCTATGCAGTCCAGTTAGAGGTCATGTTCGTTTTATCTAAATTTTCATTTTGTAGCCACGTTTGACTCACTCCTTTGTATACTGCTGAAAAGAGAAACATGTTACCAACACTTTTTATCTTGCACGCATCAGATGAACACAAAAATGCCAGGTTTCAAACAATCACAACAATATATATGTTACAGGACAAAATGGTGCTGACCAGTGGCAAGTTAAGTCTCCCCTTCGATTTTTTGCAATAGGCAGACTGTGTTTGCAAATGCCAAAACATCTACTGCTCTCTTTTGTGAATTTGCAATCGGCAACGGTTGCTGAACTCCTGACTGTTCTAAAGCCCTTACAAAATCCAATGTAAGATTGCCAGTTGAGCTCAAATGCACACTCTCATATATACAGGGGCCCATCCTCTGCAAACAAAAAGAATATGCTCAATGCTTGTGTTGCCTTTGAATTATCTGTAAGATCAGGGAATGTATCATATCTTCATTGCTTTCTTCATGGCAACACCTGACTCTGTCAGAATCTACTTTCTAACCAATCAACACCCTTTTCTCTTGTAGTACAAATTGCTGTGGCAACTGTCATTCCTTTGACATTTCAAATTCTATGCATCTGTCTAAAAATTGAGGTAATCTTGCCTATGCTTTAAAGTAAGTTACACAATAATGTAGTGTTTCCAAATGTATTAACTGGCTGTTAAATCAATTAGTTGCTTCTTTGTGAAAATAATAAACATTAGAACTTTTCACGTGTTATCATTAGTTTTTCCTCCCAAAACATTAATTTAGTTTATTTCTTGCGAGATACCCTGAATATATGCAGATCCTAAGGAAAAGGCATGTCAAGTTCTTGGTCCTAAAATTTAGAGGTATGGTCCAGTTCAAAAACATTAACTTGTCTTCTTCAGGTGCTCTCTTAAGTTGATCCACAAAGTTGAGAGGGAGAGAAACAAATTTGCATGTCCTCCTTTATTTTCTGGAGGCATAACTAAAGTATCAGAACCAAAATAAAAAACATCAGAATAAATCAATTTTATCATGGACCTGTTAGACAAATTTGTTTCCTAAAAACAAAACCTAATGCACATTTCTAGCATTTGGTATTCATTTTGGATTTACAAAGCAAATGTAAAATCAAAACATTTTCACCCCAGCAGGACCATACCCAGGGTTTACACTCCATCCAAGGTTCCTTCAATCCTTTCTTCTCTAACCCCATCAAAAGATTATCCTATTCCTTTTATCCTCACATTCTTATTGAACTTCACTTAATTATTCTCAGCTATGCCTTATGAAAGTCACACAAACAGAAATTGCTGGCAAAGCTCAGCAAGTCTGGCAGCATCCCTGGAGAGAAATCTGAATCGGGTTCAGTGACCCTTCTTACAAAAGTGAGTTTAACGTTTTCACCAGTCTCTGGGCAAAGTCATTTTCCTGTTGGATTTATCAGTGACCACCTGATCTACATATGGCCCACTTGACCTGGTCTCAGCGATATGTGGAACCATCTTCTCGAAATCTACCCTGACAAAACCTTTCACATTTATGAAGAACCTTATCAGGTCGTCCAAAGCTTTTTCTTATCTGGAGAAACGAGCCCCAAACCTGTTCAGTTTTGCCTGATAGTTGAAACCTGTCAATTATGGTTACCACCTTCAAAAAAACTGCTCCTTTGAAAATGCAAAAACTCAAATATATCTGTACCGTTTTTCACTTTTACAACATAAAAACACTCTCAGTGGATGCTTTAGGCAAGAGAAAAGCGACAAGGCCCCTATTTCATTATAACTATTCACTTCTATTGCTGTAAGATACCCAAGCAAACATTTGAATGCTAAGGTGTGCTTTTTGAAGAAGTAAGTAGCCTTTGTTAATTCATTTGGGTTATTTTTATTAGTTACAGAAAACCCTTCATCGCTGGGCTTAGGTTAGGCCTCATCCTGCATTCAATCTATTTCGAAATGGGGAAATTAAAAAAGATCACCACTTACCATTACGACTCTGCTTTTTGGGTGTGGTTTTCTTTTTATGAACTACTGTGTTTTATGGGAGTTTATTTCTTTTCTTTTGCCGGGACATATGATATTCTATTTCAGAGGCGACACTTTTTTTTCTCCCTTTCAGTCACCGCTGACTGTCAGAACCCGCAGCCCACCACTACGCATGCGCCAGCCTCACCCAAGGCACGCTGGGGAATGTAGTCCTTTCCATCCGCTCCCGGCCGTCTCCTCCCCTCTCTCCCAATCACACCACAATTCAAATCTATCACAATGCGCCCCTTTTGGGGTGCTAAGGAAATATTTTCCACCGGGAGATGTTACTATAAAAACACAAACGAAGTCCCAGGTCACGAAAATGACCCTCAAGTTTGTGTCTTGATTCTAGCCCATGTTAATCAAGCCTGGCAGTGACTCATCGACATTTGGATGTCTCCCTAATCAAGGAACACAATTGCATTGCAATTCATTGTAATGCTGAGTGAATTAAATAATGCAAAAGCTGCGTTCAGCTAGGGAGGTGAGACTACAATTCCCGGCATCCTCGGGCGCGCCCAACTTCCGATCCGGCGCTGTCGCCTTCCACATCCCTCCGCTCTGCCATCTCCCTCCCAACTGCCGGCGGCCTACAACCTAACGTGCTGGATGGACGCCGATCCTGATTGACGTGATCAATGTCCAATGGAATCTGGGTCTCCTTGGAGATTGTCCAATGGAAGCCTAGAAAGGGAGGGCGGGGATTTAAAAAAAATGAAATAATCAAGCTTGGTTGGGAAAACAAACGACGAAGGTGGAGGAGCGAGGGGGAAGAGGGTGAAAAAATGTACTCATTGTCGTGAGGCCAGTTTTTTAAATATTATTTTGAGGGGAAAAGTTGGAGCGGCAGCGGTCTTAGATCGACATTTTTGAGTGAAAATCGGGCGCGGCCTATCGAATGGTGTGTGTGCGGAGGTGGATTTTTGTTGATGTTTGACTAATTGTTTGACGATCGGGAAGGAGGAGGAAAGAAAAATATATTTGTCTCTCTTGGAGGAGGAGAAATCACCTGACCCGTCGAATCACTGCGCCTCCATGGCGGCCTGAGAAGCATCATGGGCGATGTCTACTCCTGGGGGGGATCCAGCAGCAGCAAAGAGAAAAAGTTGTTGAAGGGAAAGAGTACGGGAGAAATATCCGCCATTTCTGTCCGGTCATAGATTTGCAAGAGGAACGAGAGCAAAGAGAAAGCAAAAGAGAGGGTTTGGAAAAAAACCCCACATCACTTTAATCCACATACATTCCCTCTCCAAATCTGTCCTGTGATTCCTTAGGAAAACAAGATGTCTGCTGACCATTAATTTTAAGATAGCCCCAGGATCAAACCTGTATCTATTATTTGCCTCATCTTGTGGAAAGAAAGCAAAGGTAGGGAGATGTTTTATTTTCTTTCTCTTATCTCTCTTGTTTCCACCCATAATCTTTTTTTCTTCCAATTGAATGGATCCCTAATTTGTATTCAAAACCTGCTCTTTCTCTCTGATTTTGGCCTCCCAGTATTTATTTCGTTGGAAATATTTCGGGGGAATTTTTGCTGGTGTTTTTTTGGTTTGTACATGTATTTTCAGAACAGTCAAAGGAATAAAATTTTGTGGACTACTTGATGTGGTTGAGTGATCCATGTGTCAAAACGTGTTGAAGAACTAATTTCATTTTTTCATTGTTCAAACATATAGAAATGAATGACACCTTTCTCTTCCCAGAATGAATTTTAACAATTAGTAGGATTCTGTAAGGAAAGTTTAGAAAATGTATCTATTTCAGACTTTTTGTTAGCATTTTGCAGTTTTAGTTTTTAATTGCATGAACATATTGCTGTCACCTCTAACATGCAGCACCTATAATGATTTAAAATGCTTTTTGCAGAAAAAGGTTTTAGCAGCTTCAAGGCAATCTATCTTTAAGAAAGACTTAAAACTCAATATGTATACAAGTGATAAAGATATAACTGTATCTGGATAATGGATTATTGATTAATTTTGAATATTAAGTTCTCATTCTATTTATTCCATTCCTAAAAGTCGAGAAGGGTTAGATGCTGAAATAGAGGGAAAAAATTGTTTTGGCTTTTTAAAAAAATGTGAACGGGCTTGTTTCTTTCTCTTTCTTCTTTTTCTTTTAAAGAGCATGTATGTGCTGACATAAAACATAGTACATTCACGGATGTAGTGATTTCTGCTTTTAATGAGCATGGTGCACTCTGTATTTAAGCAGTGACTTCAAGTCTACAAACTCTATCTGAACCCTCCTCCTCCCCCTTTTTGAATATATGTGGAATATGTCTTGACATGTTGGTATCCATTGCGTTAAGGACATGTTTGTGGTATGCATCCAAAAGGTTGACTTCTGGTTTATTATGTCGAAGTATACTTTTATGGGGTGAGGGGAATTGTTTATGTTCATGATTCAGTGAACTATTGTGGAGGGGTACTCCAGATTGTGTTACAAGGCATTAAGAGGTCAGAATTGGAGTGATATTATAAACTGAGTTCTGCTGCCTTTTTAGGAAGGTTCCTTTAATCCATCCATCTACTGCATTATTTTAAGAGAGTGTTGCCAGTAAGATTTAATGGAGTGAGTGTAATTTAGCCCCCTCCAAATTTAATTATAATTTTTCTTGATGCTGATCAATTTATGCTTATCAGTTACCAATTCGCCATCGGTGGCAATAACCTAAGTAACTGTATCAAAACCTCCTCACGATTTTTGAGCTGTTCCATTGATCTTAACATGACAAAATGGAAAATCCTGTGCGTGTAAGGTACCAGTATGAAAGCTGCAAACTTAATGTAACCAGCTAGGCCCAGGATTCGTGGTTTGTGGTGAGTGAACCATCCTTAGTCATGATGGTAGCTGCCCTTCTGGGAGGCAGAGGTATATTCAGGTAGTTTCACTGCTGCTTTTCAGTGAAACATGGGTGTGCACAGACGTGGGCGAGGAAAGCTTCAAGGTTCAGTTGTGACGATTGCTGTGAATGGATAGGCTGCAGAAGTTCCCTGGTGAGCTTCGTGCATCTGGAATGACCTTGTTAACAGCCATAGAACCGTGCCCTGTAAGAATTGGAACTGTATATTGAATGAGTTAGATTTCATTTATTGATGTTTTTGCTATTCTGTTCGCCGTTAACCTCTGGATCCCTTTTTTATTTTTGTCGCTTTTAACTTAGAATGTGTCTCTCTCTCACTTTTTCTTCCTCTTGCCTCTGAAAAATTACACTAACGAATGTTTATGCAGCAGGAATTGCAGACGTGAGCCATCTTCCAATCGCAAGAGGCTCTGTTCTATTCTGAACTTATAAATCATTTGTAATCTTCAAAGATCAATCTTGGCATTTTCTCATGTTGATTTCTGTAATGATTTTATCTTGATCTTCATATTTTTAAATTCTTGGAGGTTAGAATATGAAAAATCAATTAGGCCAAAAAACCTTGCAGCAGTGTATATAATTTTCAAAAATACTGCAATAAATTAATATGAAGGCCAATTAATTGCTTTAAAAAATCATTCACAGATCAGAATTTTAATCAGTATTTGAATTTGAAATAAAGAACTAATGATAGTTGTTTCTGTTGGGTTGCATGAGGACACTCCGCATTACGACATGCAGAATTTTCTCCCATATGATTTCTTGATTGTCACCTTTTTAGCCAGGAGGGATTGCTAACTGACAAATATGGCATTACCAAGGGATTTGGAAGAGGGTTTAGGTGCAGAAATCAGTGTTGTCTCTTTTGCTGTTTCACCTGCTGAGAATGGATTCCCAAGGGTGGACAGGTTGCCTTCTTGCCTTCGAGGTTTGTGGTGACTGTGACCGAACTTTGCCATGATGATAGTACTGCATTTTGCTACTGTCCCACATCTGATTAATAAAACTACTTTCTTCTATTTCCAAAAATTGAATGTATCCATCTCTACTTCCCACTACCACATTATTATTACCACCCACCCACCTCCCGTGCATTGCTGCTAAATCACCTAATCTATATCTATACTACCTCAAATTTCATCTGTCTCCTGCTGAGCCCAAAGGCCTCCAATCAACAGCTTAATTCTGATCTTCAGTACTCTCCACAAATAATTATTGATGTAGAATGTCGCAGTGCAAGTCCTTGTGAGTAGTCCAGAGATAATGTGTGTTCATGTTCAAGTTTGGAGACTGTAAAAGTACAGAATTAAATCTCTGCATGTATTATAGGTTAGAACTTCAGCTAGTGAACTGACAAATGAGCTAGTAGTTTTTTATTCTGGAGTTTAATACTTGAAACTGAATTTTTTTTTTGAAGGACTCCATCATTCCCATGTAATATCACTTATAATGATGCCGTTTTAAATTTATTATTGAACCGTGTGAATTTTTGAGCACTGTATTTCAGATGCTTGTAACATTCCCTGTGCCATCATGCAGGGGAGATGACGGCCTAGTGGTATTGTCACTGGACTGGTAATGCAGAGACCCAGGTTTGAATCCCACCAGGGCGATGGTCAAGTTTAAATCCAATAAAAATCTGGAATTGAGCGTCTGCTGGTAACCTGGCCTACATGTGAGTCCAGGCCCACAGCAATGTGGCTGACTCTCAACTGCCCTTTAGGCAATTAGATGGACAATAAATGCTGGCCTAGCCATGGCATCCTCAGCCTGTGAATGAATACACAAAAAATGTGGACAGTACTGGAGAATATCTGATCTGATTGATGCACAGCCTTAATTTTTTTTTGCTGGTAATGTGATTCCAGACTCCACTTGGGGTACATAATGTGGCCCTGAAGTAGAGAAACAGGAAGGAGGACAGTTAGTGTTGGATGAGGAAATAATCAACAAATTGTGAGGTGACTTTATATTCTTGGGGGCAAGGCTATGAGACGAAATTGTTTGTTTTTGTTTAGGTGTCTGGCGCATTGCCTTTCCTATTTCAGGTCTGTAAAGTTGAAAAGTAGAGAATAGCTATTCAGAACACAAGAACATGATCTCCTACCTGTAAGCATCTCATCTGGAGATAAGAATGCGATATCTGGTTGTGTGTGGACTGGTGTTTCCACGTGAGAATTGATTTTAAATATTGCAGGGTGGTGGCACGAGATGAAAGCAAAGTATTTCATCTGGAAATTAGCACATCAATTCTAGATTATTCACTAGGGTAGCACTTGCTATTCTGTTCACCACATTGTGGAAATGAAGGTACAGAGACAGTTTACAAAAATGTCGCCAGAGCTGGAGTCTTTAAGTTATGAATTGAGATTGGAAGGCTGCGGCTATTTTCACTGGAACGGAGGAGGCAAAGGGGGCGATTTCATTGAAATTACAAAATTTAAGGATTCTAGACAGGGTTGATAGGAAAGACATTTATTATTTTATAAGAGTTTGATGAGCAGGGGGAAGAAATTTTAAAAATAATAGTTTAGGGATTTTTTTTCACCAAGATGGTGGTGGGTTTTGCAACCTAAAAGGGTGATACAGACAGAAGTCTCCACATTTTCTAATATTGAGTCTGTTTTTGAAATGCTGTTAAGTTACAGGGTTATGCATCAAGAGCTGGAGAGTATTTGAGGCTGGATGGTTTTTATTTTGCTGACCAGGACAGAATGGGCCTAATGCAGCCTCAGTAGTCCTTTGGTAGCAATGGTCACCTTGAGACATTGAGTTAATAGAAACAAAATTGGGAGTTGAATGTATCAGTTAATATATTTTATATGTAATTTAATATTAATATAAACTGCACTTACTTTGTGACTGGTTTTTGATGTGTTTGTATTGCCAACTCTTGATGCTTTTTGTGCTAGTTAGTGACTAGTGCATACGTAAACCAACAGAAATACACAGCTTTACTTCAGGTTGCTCCTTTTATTGGATTTTTCTTTCAAACAGAGTTATTTAAAAAGGCAAGTGAAAATTAGGTTTTGTTTTTGTTATTCGTTCATGGGGTGAGGGCATTGCTGGCAAGGCCAGCATTTATTGCCCATCCCAGAGGGCAGTTAAGAGTCTGGACTTGCATGGAGTCCAGATCAGGTAAGGATGGTGGTTTACTTTCCTAAAGGACATAAGTGAACCAGATAGGTTTTCCCAATAATCGACAATGGATTCGTGGTCATCGTTAGACTCTTAATTCCAGATTTTTTAAATATATTGAATTCACATTCCTCCCTCTGCCATGGTGGGATTCAAACGTGGGCCCCCAGAGTCCCTGGTTTAACAATCTGGCAAAAAAGCCACTAGGTCATTGCATCTCCTACCTTCAAGGGTTTTGTTCAGATCATCTCCCTTTATTTCTGTAGATCAATTCAGACAAAGGAATTGCAATGAAGTTTGCATGCTCATGTGTTGTGTTAGACTGTGTAACACATTGCTTATTTACTTCAGTGTTCCCTGCCTTCAGAATGTGAGCTCACTGAACATAGTGATTCATTGATTTATTTGTCTTGGCTCTCAACCTCTTCAGTCTTGGACTTGCTGTGCAGTAAGGAAAGAAATTTCTGGAAATATGCAGCAGGTCTGGCAATATTTGTGGAGAAAGAATTAGAGCTAATGTTTCCGTATATGAGCTATTGTTAGAATCCATCTGCAGTATGGTCATGCATCCTTAAGTTTTATTCTACCTTCCCCTCTCCCAAAAATGTAACGAGTGACTTTTCCCTTCCAGATATAGGAGCAGACATCAGCCTTTTGTGATCGCTGTCTCATTCTGCCATTTAAGCATGATTGTGATTTACTCTGCATTTTGACTTCATTTACTTGCTGTTGATTCAAATTCATTAACCTATGGGGAGTATGGTGGCTCAGTGATTAGCACTGCTCCCTAACAGTGCCCGGGTCCCTTGTTTGGTTCCACCCTTGGGTGACTGTGTGCAGTTTGCATATTCTCCCCATGTCTGTGTGGGTTTCCTGCGGGTGCTCTGGGTTCCTTCCACAGTCCAAAGATATGCAGCCTAGATGGATTGGCAATGCTAAATTGCCCAGAGTGTTCAGGGTAGTATAGGTTAGTTGGATTAGCCATGGGAAATGCAGGATTACAAGGATAGGGTAGGGGGTTTGTTCTAGGTGGGATGCTCTCTGAAGGATTGGTGTGGACTTGATGGGCTGAATGGCCTACTTCCACACTGTAGGGATTCTTTGATTGTATCAACCACTGTCTTCTAGGGCAGAGTTTGAGATTATCAGTACCCATTGTTTATTGAATTCACTGCTAGGTGATGATGATCTAATTTTATATTGATATTCCTTAGTTCTGAACTACTCCTGCCCTCCCAGATGTCAACCCTAATGAATTTATTTATCATATCTTGATTGTATTATACATTTAGCAAGTACTTTCAACCTGCAAACCTTTGAACCTTGGTTTAATCTTGTTCTATCCATTCTGATATCCACCTTCTTTGCCATGTGGTGTCCACAAACTGAATGCAGTGCTGCAGTCAGGATCTGAGGAAGGCACTTCCTTCCTTTTTACATTCCTTGAGTTTAAGTTCAATATTCCATGAGCATTATTGATTACTGTGTTCCTATTCACACACAGTAGCTTCCATCCCCTAGCTATGCAACATACTATCTATCAAACTTAATTGCCTATCGAAGTTTAGAAATGACACTGTATCCCCTGATGAAAGGTGAGGCATCAGCCCAGATACTTTGAGGCCACTACTTGTCACATGCCAACTAGAATACATTCCCGTAATCACTGCTCTGTTTCTTATTTTGCAACCAATGATCAACACATTAATGAAGCTATTTGCAGTTTCCATCCATTATTTTTGCTAATCTGAGGGTGGTGGAGGAGGGTTGATTTTTTTTATTTGGCCTGGAGGCCTGTGACTAGCAGTGTGCCACAAGGATCGTTGCTGGGTCCATTGTTTTTTGTCATTTATAAAAATGATTTGGATGTGAACATAGGAGGTATGGTTAGTAAGTTTGCAAATGACACTAAAATTGCTTTAGTGCACGGTGAAGAAGGTTATCTCAAAGTCCAATGGCCCAAGAAATGGCAGATTTTGTTTAATTTAGATACGTATGCGGTGTTGCATTTTGGTAAGGCACATCAGGGCAGGACTTGCACAGTAGGGCCCTGGGGAATGTTACCGAACAAAGAGTCCTAGAGGTGCAGGTGCATTGTGCCTTCAAAGGGGAGCTGCCGGTAGACAGGGTGTTAAAGAAAGCATTTGGCATGCTTGCTTTCATTGGTTAGTGCATTGAGTATAGGAGTTGGGACGTCATGTTGTAGTTGTACGGAATGTTGGTGAGCCCACTTCTAGAATACTGCGTGCAGTTCTGGTCTCCCTGCTATAGGAAAGATGTTGTGAAACTTGAAAGGATTCAGAAAAGATTTACAAGGAAGTTGCTGGGGTCAGAGGGTTTGAGCTCCATGTCAAGGCTGAATAATCTGAAGCTTTTTCCCCCTAGAGTGTCAGAGGCTGAGGGGTGATCTAATAGAGGTTTATAAAAACATGAGGGGCATAGATAGGGTCAATAGCCAAGGCCTTTTCCCCAGAGAGATCAAAACTTGAGGGCTTAGGTTTAAGGTGAAGGAGAAAGATTTAAAAGGGACCTGAGGGGCAACTTTTTCATGCAGAAGATGGTGCATGTATGGAATGAGCTGCCCAAAGAAGTGGTGGAGGTGGTTACAGTTATAACATTTTAAAAGGCATCTGGATTGGAAGTGTTTAGATGATATTGGCCAAATGCTGGCAAATGGGACTAGATCAGTTTAGGATATCTAGACTCTATGAATTGTATTTACTGACTCCTGGATGACCATATTGTCAATGTTTGAAGACCCTCATTCATCTGTTGTGTTAAATAGCTTGTTACACATGAATTCCCCTTATTTTCTGGTTCATCTCCTAATCATCAGTTCAGACTTCGCAGTGCTCACCCACACACTTCCCAAGTAATGTTTCTGTTACGTTCTGCACAAATGGCAAGGAGTATAAAATCTAAGGTTTCCATGTTCACAATATATTGAAAAAGTGATGATGCGGGGAGCATTGGTCCATTAAAGGCAAATGGAGCTGAGATGATAGCAAATAAGGAAATGGTAGGCTTGTTAAATTAGTAATTTGTCTTGTTTAGCTTCAATCAAGGAAGAAGACAAAATGCCATGTGGATAAGGGAGCATACAAATAGTTAACAGGAGTAATTTACTGTACTCTAAAGTAAGGAAAGGGTAATAAAGAAAATAATGGATTAAAGATAGACAAATCTTCAGCAACTAATGGCTTCCATCCAAATGTATTGAAATAAATTGGTGAGGAAATAGGAGGGACATGAGTCATAATTTTCCAAAGAGACTAGAGAATTGTCTCTCCAGGTTTGAAGAGTGGAGAAACTAGAAAACCGAAGAGTTGTCACTTTTTTTAAGAGTTTGTTTCCATATGCAACCATAAAATCCCTGCAGTGTGGAAGCAGGCCTTTCAGCCCATCAAGTCCACACCGACCCTCTGAAGAGCATCCCACTGAGCCCCAACAACCCTTCCCCAGTCCCTGTAACCTTACATTTACCATGGCTAATCCACCTAGCTTGCACATCCTTGGACACTGTGGGCAATTTAGCATGGTCAATCCACATAACCTGCACATCTTTGGACTGTGGAATGAAACCAGAGCACCCAGAGGAAACCCACGCAGACGTAGGGAGAACGTGCAAACTCCACAGTTGCCCGAGGCTGGAATCGAACCCAGGTCCCTGGTGCTGTGAGGCAGCGGTGCGAACCACAGCCATCATGCTGCTCATACCTCTGGGTATCCCTAGAGTATTCACACAGTACTTTTTTGAAGTGTTATCACTGTTGTATATTGTAGGTAATCCAAAAGCTGGCTACACGCAACAAGGTTCTAACAATGTGATGGTAGCCAGATCCTCTTGTTTAGTGATGTTATTTGAGGGATAAATATTGCTTAGGACATCGGCAGAACACCCTTTCTTTAAATAGTTTGTGAATTGTTTGGCGACCGCTTCAGAGGGTGGGTCTAATCTTTGGTCTGAAAGAAGGCATCACTGACAGTGTAGCCCCCTATCGGTACTAGAGTCAATATTGTAACCCACAGTCAAGCTAGATTTTTGTGCTTTCGTCCCTGCAGTAAATCTTAAATCCACGTCTTTCTGCTTCTGAGAAGTTTTTGAATATGAAAGTCACTAGTTGTGAGATGCTTCTTTACCATCAAAGTGTTAATTAACATTTTTTTCCTTGTTTTGGAGGATGTGGGTGTTGCAGGCTAGGCAAGCATTTATTGCCCCTTAAGGTGGCATTGAACCAACATCTTGAACTGCTGCAGTCCATGTAGTGAGGCATGCCAACAATGTTGTTTGTTGCACATCAAATCAATTTCATTTGTCTCCTTGTCAACTCTAAAATATATTATTCCAGGAAACAGTCCCAAGTACAATTTTAAAAATTTGCTGTCTTTAATCCTACGATTGTTCAGACAGTGAGTAATAAATCTAACATTATAATGTCCCTCGATAATGAAGTAGCCCATGTCTTAATGGAACAAGATCTGCACAATATTTAGACTTGAGCTGATGAGTGATATTTGTGCCCCATAAGTACCTGGCAGTGACTATCATATATATATATATATATATATATATATATGTCGCATAATATTCAGCAGTGTTGCCATCTCTGTCATCAACTTCCTGGAGGGTCATCATGGTCAGAAACTTAACTGGACTAACCACACAAAAGATACATGTTTTTAAACTTTTGTATTAACAGATTCAAGAACAGCTTCTTCCTGTCTGTTATTAGACTTTTGAATGGACCTTTCCTATTTTAAAATTGATCTTTCTCTGCACTTTCTGTGTAGTTGTAAGACTATATTCTGCATTCTGTTCTGTTACCCTGATGTACTTTCATAAGGCATGATTTGCCTGTATAGCACGCAAAACAATACTTTTCATTGTACCTTGGTACAAATCAAATGTGGTTACAAGCTCAGGTTAGAATTCTGTTACAAGTAACTTGCCTCTTGACTCCCAAAATTCGGTCTGGTGTCTGTATGAATGTGTCTAATGGGATTCTGCCCATTTGGTTGAAGGAGTGTAGCTCTTTTTTTAAACAGATACACAACTGATCAACAATACAATTATTACAGCTCCTAATAGAAAGGCCACCATTATTCACAAATTTAAGGTAATTCTGCTGACGGTCTCCGCTTAGAACTAACTTGGTAACTTTCAAACTTTCTTAGATGAATGCAGCTCCAAGAGCACTCAAACCTCAACACAATCCAGGGCGAGACAGCCTGCTTGATTGGCATCCATCCATTAACTTAAATATTCATTTCCTTGACATCTGCGCACAATGGCAGCAAGAGTGTACCGTCTGCAGGATGCATTGCAGCAACTCCCAAAGCTCCTTTGACAGCACCGTCCAAACCTGTGATCTCTTGCTTACGGAAATGATTTCAAAATCCTTTCAAAGTTACCCACCATCCTCTTTGGAGGTATTCCCTTTCCTTCCCAAGTGGGATGCTTGCTGTGATGGGGAAGTCCTATATTAAAAGCCTGGTAAGTGTATCATCTTGAATGCAGTGGTTTGAGAAAGCAACTGCCCACTGTACCTTGTGGGCAAAGGGGCAGTAGATTCTGGGGTTTGCCAGCAATACCCATACCTTAGTCCCATGATCAAATTTTTAAAAAGGTGGTAATAAGAACAGAGGTTTTGTTTCTGCTGCGTGTATTCCCAATCTCTGGATTTATAAATTCTCCACCCCTTCCTCCTGACCCACCAGGTCCCCTTACTTGTAGACAGTTTGGAGACTGTCTAGGGATGGCCTATCTTGTCTTGCAGCAGCAATCAATTGAGTGGAATTAAAATAATTCATAGTTTTAAAATGGCTTGAAGCATCGAGGGATGTACATGTTCAAAAAATGAGCTTGCTGGTGCAGGTAATAAATGAATGTATAGTACTGTTGTTGCTGAACAGCAGCACATTGTTTTTAAAAGTAGAAAGTCTTAAATATTCTGATTTCCAGAAAGAATTATTATAATTGCTCTGTTTTCTAAAGTTATTTCAAATATGCCAGGCAGGTTAGATTGAAGTGCTTGCATTACTTCAGTACTTAAATAATACTTGATATTGGGTGACAGTTGGCAATTGTATTGTTGGAATTGGTGCACCTTTCAGCTGTTTAATGGATTTGTCTGGAATGTCAAGAGTTTTAAATTTCCTTTCAGGGATCACATTTATTCACAAATAAATATAATAAGAATTGTAGCAATTGATTTGTACACGAGTTTGCAGCAGGATGACATGTCCTTTTCTGTGAATGAGGAAAACACCAAATCAGTGATCTTCAAAACTAAATTTGAATCAGAATTTTGAATGTGGTGATTTAACTTTTTTCTTCTGCCCATTCCCTTACATTTGCTTGGGCATGGCCCTATAGACAGTGGCACATTTGCCCAGTTAGCAATTTTTCCTGCATGAAGCTTGAAGATAACAATTCCACAGTAGGTGTTGATCCACTTGTCTGTTGTTGAATGATCCCGTTTTTGTACTTTGACCTTGGTCAACTCCAATGTCCATTTCGTGCAGTTGTGGGCCCTGCTATACAGCCTGGAATGTAACCCACTGAAATTTAAATTATGCCTTGTTTAAAGGCTAAATAATGTTTCATAAAATCATGCTTAATCTTATCTTCAACAATTGATGTGTCCTCTTCTCAGTTAAATACTGGGGCTGGTTGAACTCTACCTCCGTTTCAATTTTAAAATAATAAATCTGAAATGGATTGGGCTGTTGCACTATTTAATGGCTGACCTGTGTGCCAGTTCCATTGGCTTGCTTTTGTTCCATATTCATTGTTCTCTTGCCTTAGAAAAAAATCTGTCACGTGCAATTTTGACTATTTCAATTGATCTGGTTAAAATGCTGGCTTTTGTAGGAAGAGGTTTCAAATTGATGCTATCCTTTCTGATTCTTTGTGCTGAATTCTACTAGCTGAATAAATAATTTTTCTACTCCTGCCCTTTTTGGAACCCCTTTAAACACAATTGGACAATTCCTCCCCTTTTTAAATTCTGAAATGCAAGCTACCTGACCGATACTTGTAATTTTTAACCCTGTCAGGTGCAGTGTCACTCTGAAGCTGCTAAACCTATCCCAATTTGTTACATCAGTATTGTGCGCTGCATTTCAGTCTAAATGCAAAGCTCAAATGGGATGTGACCAAAGGCTATATAATTAAAGTATAACCGTATGTGAACACTTTTTGACTTACTTTCACCCTTTGCAGTTCCTAATTTTTTCCTATTGGTCGGATTTGCCTCTTTTGGGTCCACAGTGGGTGACTTTGTACTTTGCACATTTAAACTGATCTGTCACAGTTATGTTCACTTACTTTGTTTGGCACTTTGTACATGAGGGGGCACGAGTTTCAATTTACTCTGCCTCCTAACTTTGGTTTCTTTTGCAAACTTGAAAGTACAACTGTCTTCCTTCATCTCAGCCATTGTTTTGAATGGTGAAAAGCAGAGTCACCAGTGCAGATTCTTGGGCAGTGTGGTATCAGTCTGAACTCATGTCATAAGATATTAGCTCTGATTCTGTGTACTTTTGTTTTTTCCTAATGTACGTCTTCTGAAATCCATGTAAATAACCTCCATCGACCTTCTTCCGTTCATTCACTTCCTCACAAATAGATTGCCTAGACCTAATACAAACTTAAATTTTTTTTAAAAAACCCTCAAACACAATTATACCTATCGTCAAGACTCTCAAAGATTATTGACTTGTGTGAGGACTTGTATTTATATAGCACAGAAAATAAGTTGTTGATGAGCTGCCTCACTCAGTTGTTTAAAATAACTTGTTTCAAAGATAGTAGGAACTGCAGATGTTGGAGAATCTGAGAT